>NC_056732.1:370202863-370435470 GCF_019279795.1 Protopterus annectens | reverse complement strand
ATATATATATATATATATATATATATAAACAGTAAAACATAGAAACGTATATATGCATGTAATGTATATATATATATATATATATATATATATATATAAACAGTAAAACATAGAAACATATATATGCATGTAATATGTATATATATATATATATATATATAGATATAAACAGTAAAACATAGAAACGTATATATGCATGTAATGTATATATATATATATATATATATTGTAAATATGTAAAAATGTTTTTTATGTTGTGTTAAATAAAGGATCTTACTATTTTTGATATGTGCATTGGGATCTCTTGCATTCATCTTTACTACTCTGAACTAAGACAGATGGGACCTTAATTTATCATCTTATCCAAAGGATGGAAGAAGCTGCTGGTGGCAAGGAAAGCCAGCAGGAAACTTGCCCTAGCTCAGAAGCTGTGTTGTTTTTTGATAGATACTGAACAAATCTTTGTCAAAGCGATGAGAAAGGTAAAGCCCTTAAAGGCAAGTAATGAACTAGAACTAAATGCTAGAACATAATTTCCTGCAGTTGAGGCAGTGCCAAATGTTCATATAGTTCAGTAACAGAGTAAAGTAAAGTAGATCACTGGGAGTTCTTTCTAAATAAAATTCAATGACAGACTCATACTACTAATGATTAAGAAATTTGAAAAAAGGGGAGTATGCATCTGTGAACATTTTAAACACTCTACAAAACTGAGTACTAAAGACTGTATATTTTCTTCTGCCAATTATTGAAGATAATTTTGTTTCCCTCAACTAGGAGTTGAGGAATCAGTTCTTGAAGAGTAAGCTGGCAGAAGTACACATACAAGTGGAAGAAGAAACGTTTTCCATTACATTTCACAGAATAAATGCACATAAAGATTAATTGAGTTATAGATCATTGATTTTCGGGGTACATTCTATAGATACAACCAGGATGAAGTCAATGGACCAGATAGTCTCTTGAACTCAGTACATAATGCTTCTCAGATCATATCCTGGTCACTGTGGCTCACTTAAGAGCAACTTGATAACTTAAACAGTTCCTAGATAGGTCAGAAAAAATGTAGGTTTGAAGGAGAAACAACTACAATTTTTTCAAAGGCAAAATGCAATATTTTGAGAATGTTAATAACAAAATTAAACTATGTCATTTTAAAGCTTAATTTGAGAACATATAAAAAACACCATGCTATCGGAATTTACATAATAATAATAATAATAATAATAAAAAATATGAGAATGGTTTTACAATAATAATGAAAACATCTGATGATGCTTTTGCCATAAAGATCCATCTCTGTTTATTAAGTCAGCACATGGTGTTTCATATTAATAAATCTATTCTGACAAATCATCTCCAGGATGGTATGCAGAAATGCATTGTATTTACTTTAGGGTCATTGAATGCACCAAAATTATCTAAACCTCTCCTCTTGGTCTGGAGTACAAAGAACTTCTTCCAGTACTTACATGGAAAATATTTACATTGGTTACTGAACAACATCTACTGCTACTCGCATTTAGCGGAAGAAAGGAGGCCTCCTTCATGACTGCTGACCAATTACAGCACTTATCCTTGTTTCTGTGGGGATGTTGTTGTGGTACTGTGTATAACAAAAAAATAACTACCATATGAGAACCAATAAACACAAATCCAGTGAAGATATACCTCATGTCAGTTATTAAGTAATTAATCGAGATAAATGTTGCTATACAGGCATTAACTATGAATAAGCCAGTTGTAAAACCATGGCCTCGAGATTATACCTACACTCCAATTTATCTGCTATGGAAGACCAGTTATCTGTATGCCAAGAAACGTTATCACGAGGCCCCAGGTTACTAGATCCAGTCTAAAATAAGGCTTCCCACTAAAAGTGTGAGAACCACATATGTGATTCAAACAGAAGCAAAACTAATTGCAGAAAAAGAGCAAAAATAGCAGTGGCTAAAGTGCAGAGTTTTAATATTCTCTCTTTTTAAGTAAGAGTTTATTTCTCATAGTTGTAGGACTTGCAGTTTGGAGTCTCTGAATTACATCAGGGAGTCCAAAAATAGAAACCAAGTATATAAAGTATATTATATATATATATATATATATATATATATATATATATATATATATATATATATATATATATATATGGGTCTACTTCATTTGATCGAAAGACCATTTGACCAAAACCCATTTGGTTAAAATTTCATTTGATCGAAAACCAGTATTCAAGGCATAAAACTGGTATTTGTCCCCCTCTCCAATGTCGTGTGACCCTGGAGTTGGTATATATAGTTAGGGGAGTGTGGAGGGCTGGGTGGGTGTGGGGAGCAAAGCCCCCACCTAGTTTTCTTTAAAAGAAGAAAATAAAACAAAAAGTGCAGATTTTAAACCAAAATAGATGGGGGGGCTTTGCCATATATATATATATATATATATATATATATATATATATATATATATATATATATACATATATATATATATATATATATATACATATATATATATATATATATATATACAGCTAGATATATATATATATATATATATATATATATATATATATATATATATATATATATATATATATACACACACATACAAATATTATATATGCATTTACCTACCTTCTTCAAATGGCACAAATGAACATGCCACTATGCATGCACAAGGAATAGCCTTGCACCATACAAATAAAACTGAAATAAATTGAAAAAAACATTGTTTTTGCAGGGGGACAACCCCCCTGCATTCCCCATATTGGGGGCTGTGCCTCCTACAGTCCCTGCTTATTATGTATACTAAATCCAAGACTGCACAATACCAGGAAAAGGGAATATACCCCAGCCCAGAGAATGTGTGATCTCACACCTCTGGCAACATCTATTTAGTTGACCAAATAGTGCTGATTAAACAGACATTAGACAAAAGTAACTCCTGTCTATCTATCTATCTATCTATCTATCTATCTATCTATCTATCTATCTATCTATCTACCTATGTATCTATGTTTACCAGAAAAATCTGCCTAGGCCATGAGAGACCTCTTTTTATTGAAAGCCCGGGGAGAAAAGCTGCACCACTACAACAAATTAGTATATTGCAAATGGATGACATTTTAACACATATTGCAAAAAAAAAAAAAAAAAAAAACACAATGTGAGAACAACACTCCATGAAGGCATAATTATATGTTAGTATGATTCAAATAAGCAGCTCCAAGCATAATACATTATCATATTTATTTATTTATTTATTTATTTTGCATTTGTTAACCGGGATGGTCCGACTGGATACATGTCCTTTTTCAGCGGAGGCCCGGGGAGAAAAGCTCCAACAGAGTTACATTGATAATTAGGTACAGTAAATGAGCTGAAAGAACTTAACAAAAACATAGGCTATTTACATACAAGTACAAGACTGCCATTACTATTTCTGAAATTACTACAAATGTAACTTTATTAACATATTAGCAAGGACGGTAGGCAGTATAATGACATAGAGTTAGACAGGATACATATTTCTTTATCACAGTATACAAAGTACTTATCATCTTAGCTAGTTGTTTATGTTTTAGTTAATGGCACAGAGCTAGTCTGGCATATGGCTAGCATATAGGGCAGTAGACTATGCAATGCATTTCAACATAGCAAAAAGTATCATATTAATGGCTTATTATGCAGCTAAACCTATAATAAATATAATATAATATAATATAATATATCATTTAGCAGTAACCCACAACTGGATGTGGACAATGCTTGCTTTACCCATGGTTGGCATGGTTTGATCACTAGGGCTTCAGCCTGTTGACTACCGTTTTACTGTTTGTAGTCTAACCCCTCACTTCAGCTCTATATTTGTGTGCTTTTTGTAATTCCTTAACACCAAAACGTAAATCCTTCTATAGATATATTTGTCAACTACATTTCATATTATCTTGTTTCATTCATTGTAAAAAACATGTCTGTTTCATATTTCAGCAGTTAGTCAGCCTACAACCAAATTTACAAACTGGATTTTTTTATTTTTCCTTCCTTTGGATCAAGAATGAAAGAAGGTCTTTATAATGGCCAGCCAGCCTGTCAGTGGTCTCATGCATACATTTACCCCTAAAATATATATTTTTTCTGTAGAAAAGATGACTCCCATAAGTGTATCCGTCAAAGTTAAATTTAAAACTGGAGATATGAGGTAAATATGCACTGAAATATTTATTGCATAAGAAATATCCACAGACATTTCACTACACAAAATGAAATGCATGTTTCAGAGTTTAATAGCTGCTGTCAGGAAGCTTTCTTAAGTCATTGTCAGGAATGTAAAATAATTTTATCAGGGCAGTTATATTCTGTCTTTATTTTTGTTGTCACTTTACTATTATTTTTCACAGTGTTAAAGGGCTACTATAGTCAGAAATTGGAAAACACTTAATTTTCTTGTTATTGTGATGTTCTACACAGTACTGATGTCATTGCAGAACTGTGCGCATCATTCTTGTTTTACTCTTAGTAACAGCTTAATCCAATTCAGTGTTGCAGGAGGAACTATACAGCTTATCCCAGCATGCACTGGTCACAAAACAGAGGAATGTATCCTATATGCGGCACCAGCCTGACCCCCCTTACACACACACGCAAACACACATAAGGTTTTGTATACAAAGCAGACCTACAGGCAAGCAGGAGCAATGCCAGTTCAGCTAAGTGGGAGGAAATGAATATCAAGCAAAAACCCACATGGAAACATCAATGGCAGAGGACAACACAGCGACGAAATGAGCTGAAACACCAAAATCTATGCAACAACAATACTAACTGCTAGGCCCCTGTGCTGCTCACAAAGTAAGATGTGTTACTAATCTGAAGTTTGTTCTAACCCCAAATGACTGGATATGGAAGAGGGAGGTGGGATGGGGCATTGTGTTTATCACAATGCAATCTATGTTCCCAGAAAATGAAATTATAATGCTCTACCTTCTTCTTCTGTATACTTTTTCATGTATTTAAACTGGCAGTACACAGATTTTTGTCTTACTTTAAGAATCTGGAGCCGTAGTGTTATTGTTTTCCTCTGACTCCCCAAAGTTTGTGTTCTTAGCCTTCTTTCAAATGCGCTATAGTGAGCCATTTCTTTCCTTTGCAGAAATGTCCACATTTCTGCCGTTATAGTCTCTACTACAGACTCAAATGTGAGAACAGAACTGACTTGTCTTTTCACAGAAAAACTGCAACTCCACAGACTCAATTTTATTTATGGTACAGTGGAAGGGAAGGATTCTTGGGCCTTCATTCATAAATAGGCAATGTGATATGAAGGGATGATAATCCCTAAAGACCATATCATAAGATTTCTTGCAAAGTCAGCATGCTGTGCTCTGAGGAATAAAACTAAAAAGCTGAACAAGGTGATAAGCAACTAAGTCATGCTTCACGTCTAAGTGGCAATAGGCACCATCTCTGGAGGAAAGTAATCTGTATGAACAGTTATCCTTGGGCTATAGTTATCATTTAAATTAATGCACAGGAAAGGTACTGGAATGTGAGCAAGAGAATGTCACATTTTAAAGTTATTGATATAAGAAGTGGAGTGCAAGTTGCCACTATTTGTTATGATTTATCTCTTTATCATAAGAATATGGCTGGATTGTTATGTTATAGAGGGGCTGCTTTGAAGGGATGGTTAAGAGTACTGACTTTTTAAGAAAGTCTGGCATCATGCTAGTTTCTGACTACTGTCTGCTGTATGGTGGCTTTGTTATCTGACAAGGAACACTGAAAAAGAACAATGGTTACTGCACTGAAATAAAAACAGCCTCATGCACATCAGCCATAGCTGATTATAACTTTTCATTACTAACATCACGGTCTATCATCCAGTGAAAGACAGCTGAATGTTCTCACCTTTTAGTCATACAAGCTACATAACTAAACAGGTCCTGTCATTTCTAGATTGTTGGTGACAAAAAATGTTTTCAGTCATTTTAAAAAAGATTCAGAAAGAAACAAAATGCTGCTGTTGGCAGCCTCAGGATGCCACACTCTGTTATTTGTAGATAACATGTTTTGAGTTTGTCCACATACACTGAGCCTGTTGTCCATGTCACAATTGGCAGACTTACCTATCTTGGTTCTAAATTTCAGTGTACATTTGTAAATTGTTCTGTTTCCAAAGAACTTGCCTTTACCTATTTTGCAAGCAGCAGATGATAGTGCTTACTACTTATTTCTGCAAAAAAGCAAGGTAATGAACGTGTATTGCCTGGCATATCCCTTTATTTATACAACAATAGCCAATAGTTCATAAACTATCAGTTTCTTCATTTCTCTGAGGTGGATGGTACATTTCAATTGATACGCGTTTATAACACCAATAACAGCAGCAAATCTGCATCAGTTTACACTTTGCAGTGAGGTGCGGTCATATTATTCATTTATTTACATTCATTAATCAGACTAGAGCACAGATCCAAAAGGACCTATTTCAAGCTTAGTCCAAGGATAAAACAAATAGTAACAAATCATTCATCAGTTATGACAACACAGGATAAACACACTTTCACTTATTAGTAATGGTGGACACATAATATATATGAAACAAAGAAGACATATTATACATAACAAAATACGTAACAAAATGACACAAGTACTTTCAAAACAGTCAACCAGTTTAGGTTATAGCAGAAAATAACATATGCAACTTGAACATATTGGCACTTTAATGACATCAGGGTAGGCATTACAGTGTTTTCTTACTAAGATACATTTTGCCATTGGAAGTGACCAGTGTTTTACTTGTAAACAGTTACAAGTCTGTCCTTGTTAAAAATGTTCCAGAACAGGTGAGCATTCTTTTACAAGCCTTCCTGAAATTTCTATTCAGAAACCCATATATTAAAGGATTAATACATCCGCTGATCCACATCAAGTTATCAGCAATGAAGTGAATAGCAAGAGGAGTGCAGTTTTCATATTCAAGCACAGTTAGAATGTAAAATGGCATATAACAGATTACAAATGACACCAAAGCAGCAAAACATAGCTGGGTGCTTGTTTTCAGGTCAACACATGGCTGCATATTCTGTCTGCTATTTTGTTTCAGATGGCTAAGATTTTGACTTGCCTCCATGTCACTCATAACATCTATGCCACTCATTGATTTGGAACTAGCGATTTCTTCTAGACTCAGACAGGATGATAAACGCATCCTATTACGGTCTTGGATAAATGATTTTCTGTTTATAGAGTCACTGGAGCGGTAACTCTCCATAGTCTTTGCACGTGCCATGATTCTTGTGTAGATTAATATGTAGAAAACTATCATAACTGTCAGTGTGGTAGTGATCTGAACAGTAAGCAAAACTGTTACTATATGTCCTCCTTCCTTCCTGCGGAAACTGCAAGCACAGACCTGTGGTACAAATTCATACAATTCCCAGAGTGGTGCATAGCATGCTATTCCAATGCACCATGGCAAAATCAGGAGAATGGGCAGTGAGTACAGTGTACATATCCTGTCAAACATTAATTTGTTTGATATCATCAGATGCCTGAAGATTGAAATGGCAGCCAAATTCAGAAGAGACACAAACTGGAAAATGAACAGGAATAACCCAAACAACTTACAGGTAATATACCCATGTCTCCATTGAAGGTGAAGATATGTGTCAAGAGCAAATGGTTGTAACACAGCACAGTGAAGCAGTTCAGACAGGCAGAGATTTATTACAATCCAATTAAATTTGGTTCGGAGTGCACTGTCTGTAGCAAAAGTTGTCAAAGTTAATGTATTCCAGCATATACCTATTAGAGTCATAGTGGCTCCAAATGCCACACCAACATACCTGTAATGTGATACTGAAGAACTGTTGCAAATGCCATTTATCCAAGTCTGATTGTACTGTCCATAACACATATTCAAAGCTAAGTAGAAAATGTTTTGTTAAGTCTTCTTTGAATGGCTGCTGCTACAGAAAAGAGAAGGAAAAGGTGGAAGTCAGTAGACATTTTATACTATTCCCAACTATTTTATATTGCAGCTGTCATGTACTCAGCTAAGGTTGTAATTTATCATTTCTAAATTTCCAATTTGCACTGAGTGCAAGTGTGAGAACACACACACATACACTTACTATTGGTAAGGGTAAATTACTTTATCAGTCAGGAATTATTTATGCAGAAGGCACTATAATTACTATGTAATATTTCACTGTCACCCTCAGTGATACTGGCCCCTTTATGATGAGTAGACTGGCCCTACTTCCTGGAACAGAACAGGTACCAGGTATTTTTGGTACTATGTAAACATTAACTAATCATAAAGTAACCTATATCTGGCAAGGGCGTTACTGCTTAGTGCAGAAAATATGCTACGCAGCAATAATTTCAAAATATAATAGAGGCGAGGCAATACTGAAGACAAGATAGTTTTGTTAAATGCTTTGTAAAGAAATACATGAAGAGAAAACAAAGAATATAATAATATGGAAAATACGAATTAAAAAAAAAGACACTCAGCAATATTCTTCTCGCAGCTTTGACAGTTCAGGGAACACATCTGAATACTCTGTCAGGCTGCCTCCAAAGGTCTTTAGACTTGTTAGGATTAATAGACCATTAGTACTGTAGTTGTCAGTGTACACTATTAGTACTGTAGTTGTCAGTATACACAACATTTGAGTGGCTAAATAAGTTGCAGCAAAAGATAAACACCAAAAGTGATGGTTAGTGAGTTTGACCTTGCCTCCTTACATTATCCATTTTTTTACTAAAATTGCAATCAGCATAATTTTAATTTCTCTCATAAAATTAATTTGCATTTTCCTTTTCCTATGTAGCTTACATGTATTCATTTATCCAGTTTTGTTTCCAAATATCTAGTTACATCCAGTTTTGCTTCCGTATATGGAGTTAAGTTCATTCAGCAATCCATCACTGAGGACTTACTGTCTTACATCACACCTAAACTTATGTATCCCATTAGCTTCTTGGCAAGCTGCCTTGCTTTTTTAATTCATCTTTCTAGTAGCTCCTATACTTTTATTACAGTGCAGAACCATAATTAATATTGGTATCCCATCCAGATTAACTATAGCACTACATGTCTTAAATTATTAGACATCACCCACACAGTGTATTTACAATCTTTGTCTGTCCGAAGCCTTATCTTTCACTTCCACATGAGCTCATGCCTATGGCTTATACCTGTGACTTCCTTTTTCTCTTGACTGAGGTTACATCATGTGATATCTCGTTTGCTTAGTACCAGGATGTTGCTACTCCTTTTGCACTTTGGTCTGTATTTCTAGACATTACATTTATGTTTAAAGTGCTTCCCATTAAATGTTGTTTTGTGAGATCCTAAATGTTTCTTAAGTTTTTCCAATGCTTGGAAATTATTTCATCCTATTGCGGAATGCTTTCTTAAATGAATCTGATGTGCCATTTTTAAAGAACCAAACCCTTGTATAGAGTCAATTATAATTACATTTAAAAGGGTCATGTTTTGCAATGATCTTATTTTTTTTCCTTAATGGCATTTTTAACAAAAATATGTGGAAATGACACAAAAACAGATTTAATATAATTTTTATATACAAAAGTAAATTTATACCTGTGATGGTTTGCAAATGGCAAAGTGCAGAAATGAATCTCAGACACCTGATCTTAAAGAAAGGACAACATGGGTTTAAAACATGTCAAAGGATGATACCCTAAATATATAAGATGAACACTACCATGGTGATGTCTTTGAGGTCAACTGGCATTTTAGCTTTTGCAGTTTAATATGAGTGAACTATTAGCATTGGTCATTTTGGGAAGTCTCACTGCAGACAGGAACATCGCATGAAGGAGTAGGAATAAAAATGAAAATGCCTAAGGTACATTGAAAGGAAGAATGTATGGAAGTAGTTTTTAATCTATATAAATTTATTTTTCTTAATTTTTTTTTATTATCTAAATCATTTCTAAAATACTGGTAAAAGACGATAAATAGTTGGGATACAGATGAATGTGAGAGATATGGGGCCTTAGTCAGGATTACTGAAGAAAAGGGACTGCAAAATACAGTGACATCAGCAAAATGAGTAGGTATGTCTATGTCATTCTTATACACATATCCCATCTTCACAGATTACCCTGCACCACTGGGGTAAGAGTTCAAATAATAGTTATAAAGGTATGTCAGTACAACATCAATGTCCCTTCATCCTTCTTCTTCTTCTTTCAGCTTTTCCAGGTTAGGGGTTGCCACAGTGGATTGCCTGTCTGCTCATGATTGGCAGCGGAGTTTTACGGTGTCGAGTTGCCAGCCCTGCACCCAACCTTCCACAGAAGGCACACACATGCAAGCACTCACTCATGCCTATAGTCAATTTAGAGTATCCAATCCACCTAAAGCATGTCTTTGGGATGTGGGAAGAAACTGGAACACCCAGAGGAAACCCACGCGACCACAGGGAGGACATGCAGACTCCACACAGAAGGTACCCCAGCCGAGGATTGAACCGGAGAACCTCTTAATGTCTCCTTCATCCTAAGGGTCATTAATATCCTGACTTGTTGTCAGAAGTGACCTTGTTCCTGAGAGGGAAAGGAGTCAAGGACTCATCATCCTGTTCACAAAATTCACCCAAACTGCAGTCCCTTTACAAACTACATTAACTGCATATAATTAAGTAGAAACAGAGGAAAGGACAACAGAGTACAAAGGAAAATAAAAAGTGTAAAGCCAAATTTTCATCTCACACTCAAAGGGATAAATATGTCGCTAACATTATTCATATTAAATCCTGGAGCAGTAGGCCACAACTTTACACCATGACCTACTATTACAATTAAAGTAACATTTTTAAACTATTTACTTGTTCATAGCTCCATTCTCATGCAACATCTTGCTCTATCAACTTTATTAAATGCACAGAAACCTTTATCGTGCTTGTCTTTCAGCTTTGGCATTTGTACTGCTACCTGCATTTGTTATCATTGTTGATACCTTTGCTTAACTACCATGGCATCCGGTTACACCCCTTTTCAGCTACAGCTAACTAATCATTTCCTTTAGCAGCAATTTATATTAGAGCTATTATCTGGGTGTATTCTATGCCTCGCTCCTGATTTTTTTCCTTTCCTTTTGCTACTTAAGTATTTCTTTTTCCCTTCTTTGCCCTAAATGAGCTGTAGTAGCTGTGTGGGTGTTGTTTAAGTAGGTGATGCATTTCTGATCCACAGTTGAAAGGAATGTCAGCATGTATTTATTTATGTCTTCTAGATAGGTCAGATGATATGGGGAGCATGCAGAAAAGAAAAAAAATCTTCAGAATGAAAACATGGCTCAGCTGCTTCAGTAATAAATCATGAGTGATATATGGAACAAATGTTAACCTACCCAGTACTGTGCATCTTGCATCAAAGTTCCAATCTGCCAGGAGATGCTCTGTAAGTTCTTGTTCTATATGAATACATGCATGTAATACCCTTGAAAATCCACAATGACAAATCTGGTAAGGTTGAAAATGTGTAACATGTTAATAGATATCAGCATTAAGAATGAATCAGGTGTAGGAAATGAAATTTTTAGTATTTGGCTTAAGCTTGTTGACGTCAGGTATATGCTACAGTCTTAACATAGTTGTTCTAAAATGTAAACTTCACATTGCCACAGCTATATCAAAATGTTGTAAAGTGTTCATATCATCAGAAAAATAAGTTTATAATAACATGTAATATTAGCTGACAATGCTTCACATAAAAATTGCTAAATGTTCTATGACAACAGAAATGGACAAACGGCAGACATCACACAATGTTATCAGAAATATAAAATCAAAAAACAACACCGAAGGAAATCCAACTGTTTTAATAAAATCCAAGGACAATTCCACAGTAAATAACTCCAGTAAGTGCTTTCATGTGTAATAAGACTTCTTCAGACTGGAAGGTAACATTCAAAAACACATTTAAATACTTCAAAAATTACATGACCACATACTTAGTGTTTTAGCCATTTGCTTTTCAGATACATAATAAAATCTTCTCTATTGTTCAAACCAGGGGGGTAGCAAGCATTGAGTCTAACCTGGCAACTATATTCCAGCCACCGCAAGTCATTTTCTGGATTAAATGAATTTTCTATATTTTTAAACTGTCCACTACGAGGAATTTAAAGTTAACTTTGCATGAACCATGTTTGTAATGCTTCCCCAGGGCATTCCTTTCATCCTCAATAGAAACTGCATATTTATGTTCATATATTCTTTTGTACAATTCTCTTGTAATTCTTCCTACATAAAAAGATTTACATTCTAAGCAAAAAGTGACATGAATTACATTCTTAGATTTGTATGAATAGACCACATTGACAGTAATTTTAACATTATTCAAAGTGCATTTTTTTTTCTGTGAACAAATAAAGTTACACATATTACAGTTGTAACACTTAACCATTCCATTTCTGGCTGACCTGCCTTTAGGTATAGTCAACTTACTTTGAAATAAGTGTTTGAAACTTTTCCCTCTTTTTTGGGTAAAGTGAAGCTTATGCCCTATAGTTTCTAGTAACTCAGTTTGTCCCTGAAATTATAGGTCTTAGAGGGGGGGGGGGTCATTTAGCTTTTTATCGATCTTTGGAATTCCAAAGATCCTACTTATTTTTGGATTCTCAATAGTAAAGTATTTTTAGTACCCTGAGTAATTCTGGCTGTATAAGTCCATTCTTCTACTAAGGAATCAATAAATTAATAAGTTTTCTTAATTTCTTTGAATGATTTAAATTAGATCATTTAAATGTAAAAAATTAATTTAATCTAGAAAATGACTTGGGGTGGATGGAATATAGTTGGCAGGTTAGACTCAATGCTTGCTATCCCCCTGGTCTGAAGAATAGAGAAGATTTTATTATTTATCTGAAACACAAATGGTTAAAACACTAAGTATATGGTCATGTGATTTTTAAAGTATTTAAAAGTGTGTTTTTTGAATGTTACCTTCCAGTCTGAAGAAGTCTTATTACAGATGAAAGCGCTTACTGGAATTATTTACTGTGGAATTGTCCTTGGATTTTATTACAGCAGCTTCATTTCCTTTGGTTTTGGTTTCTGGTTTTGGACTTCAGTCTTAACCAGCTTTTAGCTTACTGTTTGATTACTGCTTTATCTGAACTATAAGCCATCACAAAGGTTTAAATAATTTATTTGTAAAGAAACATCATATACTTTGACATTATTTGTACCAAAAAATGAATGTAATTGCACAGTCAAACAGCAGTATCTCAAGTTGGTGAATTCAGTCTCCCGTACTATGATACAAGTGCCTTAGCACTAGATTGTGTTATATAGTGCAGATTAACCCCCTGGATACTTTGAATATGTAAATCAGGTTTCATCTCATTATCATTCATGAATCACACAATCAGTAAGAAGGTCTTGCAAGTAAACATAGTGTGAGGACCTTTACGATGCTGTGTACACACCCTAGTAGTGCAAGAATCACTTCAAGGAGTGGGGCTTGCTAAGGTCTTACAGGTATGGCTCATTCATAGTAATGTATGAATAACTGGGTGTTTAACACTCCCAGCACTTTGATATACAGTGTTGTATGACTAACTAGGTGTTTAACACTCCTACCACCTTGATGTACAGTAGTGTATGAATAATTGGGTGTTTAGCACTCCTACCACTTTCATGTACAGTGGTTTATGAATAACTGGGTGTTTAACACTCCTACCACTTTGATGTACATTAGTGTATAAATAATTGTGTGTTTAACACTCCCACCTCTTTGATGTACAGTAGTGTATGAATAATTGGGTGTTTAACATTCCTACCACCTTGATGTACAGTAGTGGTAAGCATTGACCAGCCTATCTGTTGCAAGAGGAGTGGTTTTCAGCTGTGAAATTGAATCTTATTGGTTGTTTGGGGCTGTTTTCTATCTCTTTCAACTTTCTGAATTAAAAACCTGTGTTTGCATGGGTTTGCGCTTGTTTTAGCTTGGCAGATCCTGTTTGGGCATCCTGCAGACTATTGCAGCACCAGAAATGAGAATGACAGACCTTTTGCTAATTCTAAATATCCTTTGTGCTTTTTTCTTGACTGTTTTTGCTTACTACACTTTAAAAGCTGTTTTTACTGTGGTTCTGTTATTTTTCTGCATTTTACTGTTAAAATGTTTTACTGTGTGTGCACTTTGATTTCATCTTAAAGTTAATTTAAACAACATTTACTAGTGCAGGCTTCACACTCAAGTGCAATAGCCTTTTCTGTGCATATTTACTGTTAAATTGCATTTTTCTGTTTAATTTCACAAAAAAAAAAAATCCTATCTGTTTTGCTAGTTTCCTGGCTTTTCCTATAGTAGAATAGTCTGGATCCCAGATTTGCTGGTTTCAGTACTTTATTTTGTGTTTCTGAGTTGTCCAGACTTTGTTGTGGTAGGAAGAAATCTTTCTGATTATCAGTGAGACTGGTAAACATTGAGCAGCCTATCTGTTGCAAGAGGAGTGGTTTCTAGCCCTAAAACTGAACCTTATTGGCCGTTTTGGACTGATTTCTATCCCTTTCAACTTTCTGAGTTAAAAACCCATCTTTACATGGGTTTGCACGAGTTTGCACATCGTGCAACGCTGCTTAGCTAGGGTTAAACTGTTCCCGTTGACATAAAGTCTGCTCTTCAGTTTTTCCCTTGGAACTAGTCAGTTTTTTTTAAAGTTTTAGCACTTGAATCTGCTTCTTAGAGCTCAGCACTAGTTCAGAACTTGTAAGCACTAAATAAACTACAAATTACAACAGCACTCAACCTTCCTCATTTGCTTAGTGGAAAATAGTTTTTTTACTTACTTTCCTTACTTGTCTAGAGGAAAATAGTTTTTTAATACCTCTTCAGGCATGTCCAAGGGTCAGCTCTCGGTGTTTTCTCCTGTCTACCTGATAAATCTGGGCATCTTTGGCAATGCAGCAATTGCCTCATGTACACAGACAACCATCTCCTCCTACCACCCACCACCACAACCTGTGAGAGATGCACTTATTTAACCAAACTGGAGGTGAAGCTCTCTCCAACCAAGACTGAACTTGATGGTCAAGAGGAGAAGGTAAACACTTGCACCACACCACACTCATCACATAGTCCCACTAAACCTACACCACCAAAATCCACACATAGAAACACAAAAACATTCACAGAGGCTCTCAATAATAATCTGCCAAAGCAACAGAGACCTCCAAAGCAGAAACGCAAGCAATATCCACCCCTCAACACAACCCAAATGACACATAGCCCACAAACTCAGTGTGCCACTCAACCACAGCTCATAAGGCAAAACAACGTACCCAAGATGCTATCATAGGTGACACTATAGTAAAACACACTGATGTCCCACTCACTAAGCTAAAGAAGGAGAAGGTTACTGTCAGCTACCTGTCAGGTACCAGAATCCGCCACATAACCCATGCACTCAGGTCACTCAACAACAAGTACAAATATGACTCTGACATTGTCTGTGTTGGTGTGAAAGACCTGAGACGTACCTCCATGGACTACATGAAAAGAGACATGGAAGAGCTCTCCAATCTTGTAGCCCAGGCAGGTGTGACCCTAGCCCTGTGTAGCATCCTGCCATCACCCAGAATGATACCACAGTACAAGGACAAAATGATTGACTTCAACAATTGGCTAATCTTCTGGTGTCATTCTAAGGGGATCCAGTATTTGTCTGCCTGAGATGACATGGTTGACAGACCAAGATGCTTTGCCATAGATAGCCTGCACCTGTCACCCCTGGTTTTCCGGATACCGGCTAAGGCTCTTGCCACCCCTATAGTGCCTTTTTAGGCAAGGTTCATAGGACAAATTCGCCACCATAACAGGTACAGGCAAGCAAAAACTAAGGGTAATGCTACTCAATGGTAGAAGTTAAACCTCAAAATGCACTCACTCGAGGCACTCCTTAAAATGGAGACCATTGATATCTGTGCAGTGACTGAGACCTGGTTCAAGGCTCCAGAGAGCACCCCTACATTACCAGGCTATAATTCATACCACACCTTTCGACCATCTAACATGGAGGAGAACACTAAAGGTGGAGGTGTGTCCATATTCATTAAGGATATCCACACCTCCAGGCTAGTTGCTTAGCATAATGCATCCAAGATTATCCAAGTGCAACTAACTCTGGGCAAAACTGCAATCCAAATTGTAGCTTGCTTCACCATGCCCCAGGATTCTCACTCCTCTTTTCTTGATATACTGAAAAATATTTGAGTTCAACCAAACACCTTAAAAATGGACGATTTCAACTACACCACCATTAATTGGGAAAACTACTCATGTACCATCTTCTTTGCACAACGCTTTCTGGAATTCATAAATTCAAATGCCCTGAATCAACTTATCCACACCCCCAGCAGGGGAAAACAATTTCCTGGACTTAGTCATTATCAACATGAGTAAATGGAGTTTATCAGCTGAGGTCAACTCCACGTTGGTCAGATCCAACCATAAACTTACCACCCTAGATATCCCCCATTAAGGAAACCACTGTAATAAATTTCTCCAAAGCCAAATTCATGCTTCTTAAGACAGAAGTGGCGAACTTCATGACACCCATGCAGATGGACAATACAGTTATGACTGCTGAATCCTACACAAATGCACTCTATAAGCACTTGCACAAGTGCATGGATCATGCTATCCCTAACAGAACCAAGATGCCATCCTCCAAAAAAAGAAAGCCAATCTGGTGGTCCCCTGCCATAAACAAACTCTACAACAGAAGGAAGAAACTGTTGCAAAAGAGAGTAAAATCCCATGATTGGAGGAGTTCCCTGGCCAGCCTCAGTAAGAAGCTGAGATCCCTCAGAAGATCCTCCAAAGCTAGTTACAAAAACAACATTGCCACTGATTCTAAAGACAACCACAAAGCATTCTATAGCTATGTCAAGAATCTCAATGGCAACACCCATATCTACTCTGAGTTGCAGCACAATGGCACGAAAATTACAGAACCAACTGATATCACCAACATCCTGGCAGATAGGTTCAGTGCTAACTTTACCCCCCTCTCACCCCCTAAAGGGCCCATACCTATACTGGAAGAATGCAGAGTCCCTGTAATCACAACTATGCAGGTAAAAACTGCACTCTCTAAAGCCAAGAACACAGCATCCATGGGACTGTACAACATCATAGGCTGGTTTTACACAATCTTCAGAACAAACTGGCTCCCCACCTAAGTACCACCACCTAAGTACCATGTTCAATGGGAACTATTAGCCTATTAGCCTGACGAGCCTGGTCTGCAAGGCCATGGAATGTATCATCATGGAACTTATAAACAAAGACATTGGTAACCTCCAAACTCTGGACCCCATTGAGTTCAGGTTTGTGAAAGGCAGATCATGTCTTCTGAACCCGATTGATTATTTGAAGCAGTCACCAAAGCTGTAGACGAAGGTAAAGTGGTTCACACAGCCTATCTTGACCTCGCCAAGGCTTTCAACACCATCCCCCATTCTGGAATTATAGATAAACTCACTAAACTAGGTATAAATCCCTATGTCATAAGATGGGTTACCAACTGGCTCACTGACAGAATCCACACTGTAAAAGTTGCAGACTCCAAATCCAACTTCAAACCAGTGACAAGTGGAGTACCACAGGGTTCAGTCCTGGGTCCTCTCCTGTTTATATCTACTTCTCTGAAGTACTGGCTAACACAGAAGGTCTCTGGCTAATGAAGTTCACAGTTGACTGCAAACTAGGAGCCATAGTTCAATCCCCAAATGATATGGACATCCTACAGAAGGGCCTCACTGAGACAGATGCCTGGTGTCAGAGCCATGGCCTCTAGCTCAATGCCAAAAAGTGCATTGTCATCTCCTTTGGTAAAAACTCTGTACCCATGAACTGCCACATAGGCGGCAGTATACTTAACACCAAAAGTGTGATAAGAAACCTTGGGACCCAGGTGGACAGTAGTCTCTCCTTTGACAATCACATCACCACAGTGGTCAGGAAATCCTTCTACATGGCACACCTCATCACGAAAGGGTTCTCATCCAGGAAAATAGAGGTCATTGTTTCCCTCTATTCGTCACTCATTAGACCCGTTATAGGGTACGACTCCCCTTTTGGAATGTACCACACAAGACATCTACAACAGCTAGAAAGGCCACAGAAGTACCTCACAAAGAGGATTACCAGCCTCAGACAGATGCCCTATGCTGACCATCTCAGAAAAATCCAGCTTTACTTCGTAGTATATCGCCTACTCCGAGATGATCTCTGCCTAACATACAAAGCTATGTCAAACCCAGAACTGTTGGACATGCGCCATCTAAAGAAATCCCATTCCTTCTGGGCTACACGCTCTAGGGACCTAAACCTTGTCACCACATTAAACAAAACATGCTGGAAGGATAGATTCTTGTCCCAGAGACTTCCCATACTCTGGAACAAGCTACCCATCTATATTAAACAAAGCTCCTCATTAGCAGTCTTCAAGAAAAATCTTAATGAGTGGATAGGAAATAGGAAATTCACCCTGGGGATCACTTCTGTGGCTCTGCTTGACAGGGGCACAGGAAAATAACTTTCTTGGGTGGCAAAAGCCAAGGAACCTTGTTGGCTAGGCTTACATAGACCTTTGGGCCAATAGCCTAGTACCTACCTATGAACCTATGAACCTGTGAATAATTGGGTATTTAACACTCGTACTACTTTGATGTACAGTAGTGTATGAATAATTGGGTGTTTAACACTCATACCACTTTGATGTACAGTAGTGTATGAATAAATGGGTGCAAAAGTGAAAATTAGGCACACAACACTGAATAAATATCCACAACCATGATACAAATTCAATAGCCAGTTCAATAAATTCAAAGTGATGAGGACGAAACACAAGCAGGCTATTCATATAAAAGGTTTATTCAAGTATGGTAAGCACTTCTGCACCCACTACAAGATGTTTCATCAGACCAAATGAAAACAACATAGAAAGCCATTATAGGTTCATAGGTTCATAGGTGTGTACTAGGCTAATGACCCTGGATCCTTTACAAACCTAGCCGATAGGATTACCCTGACATCATGCCACCCGACCTTAGTTCCCAGTGACTCTGTAGAGTAGAGCCACTGGAGTGATCCCAAGGGTGAATTTTCTGTTTGCCATCCACTCATCAAGGTTTCTCTTGAAGAGGGCCATTGAGGTGCTTTGTTTGACATGTATGGGAAGTCTATTCCATAACAAGGGCAGTCTCTGGGTTATGAACCTGTCCCTCCAGCATGTTCTGTTGATTGTGGGAATGAGGTTGAGGTCACTGGAACGTGTGGTGCGGAGGGATTGGGATTTCTTTAGATGTAACATTTCTAACAGAGCTGGATCAGACATGGCTTTGTATGTCAAGCAGAAATCGCCTCTGAGTAGGCGATATGAGACAGAGAATAGTTGGAGTTTTTTGAGTCTGTCCATACAGGACAAGTGTTTAATGCCTAAGATCCTCTTTGTGAGGTACTTTTGTGGCCTCTCCAGTTGTTACAGGTGTCTAGTGAGGTACATGCCAAATGGGGCATTGTATCCAATGATTGGCCTAGTGAGGGAAGAGTAGAGGGAGACAATGACCTCTTTCTTTCTGGATGCAAAACACTTAGTAATAAGATGTGCCACATATAAGGACTTTCTGACCACAGTGGCAATATGGTGGTCAAATGAGAGGTTGCTGTCAACCTGTGTTCCCAAATCTCTTGTAACACCTTCTGTGTTCAATGGATTACCATCAATGTGGTAATTCATGCAAACCAGGTTTTTCCCAAAGAGGATGATGACACATTTTTTTTACATTGAGCTTAAGGCCGTGGTTCTGACAGCAGTCATTGGTCTCAGTGAGGCCTTTCTGTAGGATGTCAGCATCACTTGGGGAGTTAATAATAGCTTCCAGCTTGCAATCATCTGTGAACTTTGTCAGCCAGAAACCCTTTGTTTTGGCCTGGACTTTAGAGAAGTAGATACCAAACAGGAGAGGACCCAGGACCGAACCCTGTAGAACTCCACTCATGACTGGTCAGCAGACTGACTTGGAGTTCGCTATTTTCACACTGTGGGTTCTATCTGTGAGCCAGTTTGCAACCCACCTAGTGATATAGGGGTTGATGCCTAGCTTAGTGAGTTTTTCTATGATTCCTGAATGGGGAATGGTTAGAAAATGCCTTGGCCAGATCAAGGTAGGCTGTATGAACCACCTTGCCTTCATCCATAGCTCTGGAGACTGACTCAAATAAGTTGGCAAAGTTGAGCAGGCATGATCTACCCTTCACAAAACCAAACTGTGTAGGATACAGAGTTTGGAGATTCCCTATATCCTTGTTTATTAGGTCCATGATGATGCGTTCCATAGCTTTGCATATCAGACTCATCAGGCTAATGGGGTGATAGTTCCCAGGGTCTGTAGTCACTCCTCCTTTGTGGAGAGGGATGACTGTAGCAGTGCGCCATTTGATAGGGACAAAGCCTGAGGTGAGGCTGTAGTTGAACAGGCCACACAGGTGAGGTGCCAGTTCATGCTGTAGCTCTTGTAGAACACAGCCAGGGATATTGTCAGGTCCCATGGAAGTTGTATTCTTGGCCTTGGACAGTGCTGTTTTTACCTGTGCAGCAGTAATACTGGGTGTCTGGCAATCTCTGGTATTGTGATTGGTCCTTTGGGGGGAGGGATAAAGTTGGCACTGAATCTGTCGGCCAGTATATTTGCAATATCTGTTGGCTTGGTATAGAAGGTACCATTGTTCAGTAGCTCAGAGTAAATCTGGGTATCGCCATGGAGAGTCTTTACATAACTACAGAAGGCCTTGTGGTTGTCATTATTATCTGCTGCAATTCTGTTTTCATAGCTAGCTTTAGAGGATTTGATGAGGGATCTCAACTTTATATGAGGCTGATAAGGGAGTTTTTCCAGTCTTGGGACTTCGCCTTATTCCCCATCAGTTTCCTCCTTCTGTTGTAGAGTTTGTTTATGGCAGGGGACCACCAGACTGGCTTCCTTTTTTTGGAGGAGAGTGTCTTGGTTCTATTGGGTATGGCAAGATCCATGCATTTGTGTACATGTTTGTACAATGCATTGGTGTATGATTTGGCAGTCATGCAACTATTCTCCATTTGTATGGGTGCCATGAAGTTAGCCACCTCTATTTTTAGGAGCCCAAAGTTAGCTTTGGAGAAGTTTTTCATGGTGGCTACCTTTGCGGGTGAGGTGGGAGGGATGTGGATTTACAGGATGATTAGTTTGTGGTCGGATCTAACCAGGGAGGAGTTAACTATTGGTGTAGATCAACGGTCACCCATGTTAGTATTGACCAGATCAAGGATGTTGCTGCCTCTAGTGGGGGTAAGAATGAGCTGGTCCAGGGCATTTGAATTAATGAATTTCAGGAAACGTTGGGCAAGTGTATTGGTACATGAGATGTTTTCCCAGTTAATGGAGGGGTAGTTGAAATCACCCAGTATGAGAGTGTTAGGTTGAACCCTAATATTCTCCAATGTGCTTAGGAATGTGGAATGTGAGTCTTGGGACATTGTTGGGGACCTATAGCAGGCTACGACCTGAATTGCTGTCTTACCCAGTGTTAGCTGCACCTGAAGTATCTCTGATGTGTTATGTTGGGCTACCAGTCTGGAGGTGTGTGCATCTTTTATGAATATGGAAACACCACAGGCTTTGGACCTTCGGTCCAAATTCTGGGTCCGAAAGGTGTGGAATGAGTTATAGCCTGGTAGTGCAGGGGTGCTTTCTGCTTCCTTGAGCCAGGTCTCTGTTACAGCACAAATGTTGATGTTCTCCATTTTAAGGCTTGCTTCGAGCGAGTGCATTTTCAGATTTAGACTTCTAACGTTGAGCAGCCTGACCCTCAGATTGCATTTGTTTGTAGCTGTTACACTGGTAATTTGGTCTTTGGAACACCGCCTTAAAAGGCACTATAGGGGTGGCAAGAGCCTTAGCCATTATCTGGAAGCCCAGGGTGACAGATGCAGGCCATCTCTGCAAAGCACCGAGGTCTGTTAATCATGTCATCCCAGGCAGACAGATACTAGATCCCCTTAGAATGACACCAGAAACCTATCCAATTGTTGAAATCAATCATTTTCTGCTTGCACTGTGGTATCATTCTGGGTGATGGTAGGATGCTGCTCAGGACTAGGGTCATACCCGCCTGGGCTACATAATCCGAGAGCTCCTCCATGTCTCTCTTCATGTAGTCCAGGGAGGTACATTTCAGGTCATTCACACCCACATGTACAATGACAGAGTCATATCTGTACCTGTTGTTGAGGGACCTGAGTGCGTGTGTTATGTGGCAGATCCTGGCACCTGGCAGGCAGCTGACTGTTACTTTCTCCTTATTCAACCTAGTGAGTGGGGCATCAGTGTGCCTCACTATTGAGTCACCTATGACTAGTGTGTTGAGCATGCTGTTCTGCCTTAGGGGTTTTGGTTGAGTGGCACACTGTTTAGGAGAGTTATGTGTCTCGTTATTAGTGTTGTGTTGTGGTGGTTGAGTACATTTCTGCCTTGGAGGTCTCTGCTGTTTGGGTAGATTTTTATTGAAATCCTCCGCAAAGGTGGGTGTATGGTTTGTGCTTTTATGTGAAGGCAGTGCTGGTGTGTGTTCTGGAGGGCTATGTGTTCCATGTGGTGTGGTGAAGTATTGACCTTTTCCTCTTGACCAGCTATTCCGGTCTTGGCTGGAGAGTGCGTGGCTTCCAATTTGGAGACATAAGTGCATCTCTCGCAAGTCTGAGTGCTGAGAGGTAAGAGGAGAGGTATTTTGGTGTACATGAGGCAGTTGCTACATTGCCTCAGGATGCCCAGGTTCACCAGGGTAATAGGATAAAGCACAGGGAACTGATCTTTAGAAATGCCTGGATGGGTGGGTATTAATAATACGTACTGGAGCTGTTTTCTTGTAGAACGTTTAGTGCTGGTAGTACTTTTGTGTGCTACAATAATTGATACAAGAAGTCTGGCAAAGTGCTAGACTGATAAGCTAGTAAAAGTGCAGGAGAGGAGAGAACTAGCAGGTCTAAGGGAAAAATTGAAGAGCAGACTTTGGCACTGCTCAGAAGCTACAAACAGTCCTGGATACAACAAATCTATATCTGGACAAGACTAGTTACAGGAAAGGTGGGAAACAAACATAAATGCTGGCTTTTAAACCAGAAAGTTGAAAGAGATGTAAAAACTGCCCAAACAGACAATAGACTTCACTTTCTGGGCCAGAAACCACTCCTCACGTGGTTGGTAGGCTACCTGGTACTTACCACTCCCACTGATAAGCTAGATGGCTTCCCTCCAACACAGAAAGGCTTGGGGGGCTCAGAAGCTTACAAACAGTTCTGGATACAGCAAATCTCTATCTGGGCTAGACTAAATACTAAAAGGCACACATCCAGTTAGCATAAAACCAATAAATCAATTAAGTACTTAAAAGTACAATATAAATTTTTTTGAAAATGGTAAGAATACATATATTGACCTGAGACGTTCCACTAAACTAAATACTGTCATTTAATGGGTCAGGCTAGTAAATAAGGTTTAGAGATACACTAGCATTAAGTCCAGGAGGTTTGTCTGTATGAAGTTTTATAATGCAAGACGCTTCACTCTGTTCAAGCATGTTATTATAATCACCCAACCTTGGACCCACATTAAGTACACTAATAACCGAAAAACAAAAATCATGATCAGGTCCAGTTTCCACAATGTGTTTTGCAAGAGCACTCCTGTCACAATCCCTATTTATGACAGCATTTAAATGTTCCCTAATCTTATCCTTAAAAGGATGGATAGTTTTACCAATTTAAAACGATGGACATACTGTACAGAATGCAAAATAAACCACAAATGGAGTGTTGCAAGTAGCATTAACATGAAAAACAAATATTTTTTGTAACTGGATGGCAAAAATTATTAATATTTACAACATCACAAAAACTACAATGACCACAAGGCACAACTCCCTTATGTCCATCGGACATTTTAAGGCTAGGATTAGGGAACATATAAATGCTGTCAAAAATAGGGATTGTGACAGGAGTGCTCTTGCAAAATACATTGAATGTCTGATGATGTATAACAGAAATGCAAGTTATCATGTGGCAAATACTGCTAAAAGGATGAATGTGTCAGGTTAATGCCATACATGATGTGTTCATTGCTAAATGTATATTTTAATTGGATTTTTTTTTGTTTTATTTTATTGTGTTCATTTTTTGATCCTGCATTTGCTTGCTGCTCGACAGTGCACAATGATGATTCATGTCCGAAGGCAAAAACTCAAAAAATGTAATAAACTGTGCTGTTAATAGCACAAATGAGACTAGCACCATTGTGCTTGTGTCAGCACTCTGAAGAAAGTACACATTATACATTTCTCTGTGGCTTGAAGTGTTAATGAGTAAGTTTGCAGAAATGGCAGAGGTAATGCAGAGTTCTAATCTGGATTACACATACCCCCGGATTCTGCAAGCCTTGCACTGCATGCAGGATTAGTCCAGTAACTCCAGCAGGCAATATGTCTGCCATGCGATCCAGGAATAGTGTGTAGGGGCATGCATGAGTGCTCCTGCACTAGTCCTGCACGGACTCAGTCCCCGGTATGCAAATTACCCCATTTGCAGGAGAAATATATGTAAATTAGGTGAATTTGTGATTCAGGAAGCTGGAAACCATCTGTGCAGGACCAGTGTAATCTGCAGAAATGTACTCCACCAGTGACGAAGTACATTTCTGCAAATACCAAAATGGAGCCATGACAGCTCCAAATAAAGGGTGCATATCATTTAGGAAGCATAACCCAACCACTGGGGATGCACAAGCCAGTGCATTTCTTTGTGCCGGTCCCAAGCCCAGATAAATGGGGAGGGTTGCATCAGGAAGAGCATCTGGCATAAAACTTTGCCAAATAATTCATGCGGACACCAGTAAATATTTCCATACCGGATCGGTCGAGGCCTGGGTTAACAATGACCACCACCAGTACTGTTAGCCAACAGGGTGCTGGCGGAAATTGGGCTACTGTTAGCCGAAGGAAGAGAAGAGGCGGAAGGCATGGCAGAATGCAGGAAGAGAGGAGAAAGGCTAGGACTGTGGTAGTGAGGGTCGGAACTTTGAATGTTGGCAGTATGACTGGTATAGGGAGAGAGCTAGCTGATATGATGGACAGAAGGAAGGTTGGTATATTGTGTGTGCAAGAGACCAGATGGAAGGGGAGTAAGGCTAGGTGTATCGGAGGTGGGTTCAAATTGTTTTATCATGGTGTGGATGGGAGGAGAAATGGCGTAGGAGTTATCCTGAAGGAACAGTATGCTAAGAGTGTTTTGGAGGTGAAAAGAGTGTTGGACAGAGTGATGTTTATGAAGCTGGAAATTGATGGTGTAATGATGAATGTTGTTAGTGCATATGCTCCGCAAGTTGGGTGTGCGATGGATGAGAAAGAAATATTTTGGAGTGAGTTGGATGAAGTGTTGATGACTGTACCCAAGGGTGAGAGAGTGGTGATTGGAGCAGATTTCAATGGGCATATTGGTGAAGGGAACAGAGGGGATGAGGAAGTGATGGGTAGGTATGGTGTTAAACAAAGGAATGCAGAAGGTCAGATGGTAGTGGATTTTGCGAAAAGGATGGACATCGCTGTGGTGAATACATATTTTAACAAGAGGAAGGAGCATAGGGTAACATACAAGAGTGGAGGAAGATGCACGCAGGTGGATTATATCTAATGTAGGAGGGCCAGTTTGAAAGAGATTGGAGACTGTAAAGTTGTGACCAGGGAAAGTGCAGTTAGGCAGCATAGGATGGTGGTTTGTAGAATGATGTTGGTGATCAAGAAGAGGGGGAGGAGTGTGAGGGCAGCACCAAGGATCAAATGGTGGAAATTGAAAAAGTGCAGCTGTGAGGTGGAGTTCAGGGATAAGTTAAGACAGGCACTGGGTGGCAGTGAAGAGTTACCAAATAGTTGGGTAACCACAGCAGAGCTAGTAAGGGAGATGGCTAGAAAGATGCTTGGTATGACATCTGGACAGCGGAAGGACCACAAGGAGACATGGTGGTGGAATTAGGAAGTACAGGAGAGTATGCAGAGAAAGAGGCTGGCAAAGAAGAAGTGGGATTGTCAGAGAGATGAAGAAAGTAGACAGGAGCATAAGGAGATGAGGTGCATGGTAAATGGAGAGGTGGCGAAGGTTAAGGATAAGGCATATGAAGAGTTGTATGAAAGGTTGGACACTAAGGAGGGAGAAAAGGACCTGTAATGATTAGCTAGACAGAGGGACCGAGCTAGGAAAGATGTGCAGCAGGTAAAGGTGATAAAGGATAATGAGGGAAACATTCTCACAAGTGAGGAGAGTGTGTTGAGGAGATGGAAAGAGTACTTTGAGGGGATTATGAATGAAGAGGATGAGAGGGAGAAAAGGTTGGATGATGTGGGGATAGTGAATCATGAAGTACAATAGATTAACAAGGAGGAAGTAAGGATAGCTATGAAGAGGAGGAAGAATGGAAAGGCTTTTGGTCCAGATGACATACCTGTGGAAGCATGGAGGTGTTTAGGGGAAATGGCAGTGGAGTTTTTAACCAGATTGTTTAATGAAATCTTGGAAAGTGAGAGGATGCTTGAGGAATGGAGAAAATGTGTTTTGGTACCGATTTTTAAGAATAAGGGTGATGTGCAGAGCTGTAGTAACTACAGAGGGATTACATTTATCAGTCACAGCATGAAGTTACAGAAAAGAGTAGTGGAAGCTAGGTTAAGAAGGGAGGTGATGATTAGTGATCAGCAGTATGGTTTCATGCCAGGAAAGAGCACTACAGATGCAATGTTTGCTCTGAGAGTGTTGATGGAGAAGTACAAAGAAGGTCAGAAGGAGTTGCATTGTGTTTTTGTAGACTTAGAGAAAGCATGTGCCTAGAGAGGAGTTGTGGTATTGTATGAGGAAGTCGGGAGTGTCAGAGAAGTATGTAAGAGTGGTACAGGATATGTATGAGGGTAATGTGACAGCGGTGAGGTCTGCGGTGGGAGTGATGGATGTGTTTAAGGTGGAGGTCGGGTTACATCAAGGATCAGCTCTGAGCCCTTTCTTATTTGCAATGGTGATGGACAGGTTGACAGATGAGATCAGACAAAAGTCCCCGTGGACTATGATGTTTGCAGATGACATTGTGATCTGTAGTGAGAGTAGGGAGCGGGTGGAGGAGACCCTTGAGAGATGGAGATATGCTCTAGAGAGAAGAGGAATGAAGGTCAGCAGGACTAAGAATATATGTGTGTGAATGAGAGGGAGGATAGAGGAATGGTGAAGATGCAGGGAGTAGAGGTGGTGAAGGTGGATGAGTTTAAATACTTGGGATCAACAGTTCAGAGTAATGGTGAGTGTGGAAGAAAGGTGAAGAAGAGAGTACAGGCAGGATGGAGTGGGTAGAGAAGAGTGTCAGGAGTGATTTGTGACAGACGAGTACCAGTAAGAGTGAAAGGGAAGGTCTACAAGAGAGAAGTGAGACCAGCTATGTTATACGAGTTGGAGACAGTGGCATTGACAAAAAGGCAGGAGTTTGAGCTGGATGTGGCAGAGTTAAAGATGTTAAGATTTGCACTGGGTGTGATGAGGGTGGACAGAATTAGGAATAAGTATATTAGAGGGTCAGCCCAGGTTGGAAGGTTTGGAGACAAAGCCAGAGAGGCAAGGTTACGTTGGTTTGGACATGTGCTGAGGAAGGATGCTGAGTATATTGGGAAAAAGGTGCTAAGGATGAAGCTACACCTGAGAGTAAACAGGAAGGCAATGGGAAGGGAAAACAGCAGTAGGAGGGTAATCTAGGAGAACTAGCATAGCTGGCAGGTGAAATGTATTAGAATCAGACAATTACACAGGCAGCAGACCAGCCCAGCCCAGAACACTACTATAAACTATGCAAACACCTTCCCCTCTGTTTTTTTCCATACTCTACATCACTGGTGTATACAAGTGGGGAAGTTTTAACAGACAAAGCAACAAAATGATAAGGGCTGCAATAGCTACCATACAATAACTTGTGGAAGAGGCTGAGGGTGGTGAGGATGTGAATGCTGTTGACCAAACCACAGTGAGGAGACAGAGAAGAATGTACTGACCCAGGGTAACCTACCAAGGGCTACATGAGCTGATGATAGTGGAGTGCTATAGGGTGGACAGGGACTTCCCACAGCAAATTGTTGAGCTGTGCCGGCCACGCCTGGCACACAGAACTAACAGAGACGAACCCATCCCAGTGGATACCAAGGTATTTGTAGGCCTAAGAAAACTAGCTAAAGGTACCTTACAAAGGCCAACTGGGGATATGATGGGGATTTCACAGGCATCAGCATCCAGTTCCTGGGTGCCATGTCAGCACATGCCAGTGAGCACGTATATTTCCCCAACCCTTGTGAGATGTTGGCCAGCAATATGCAACTGTTCCACCAAATAGCAGAATACCCTGAGGTAGTGGGTGCCATAGACTGCATGCACATATGCATCACAGCACCACCTAGTGAGTAGGGTAGGGTCTACATCAACTGCAAGGGCTTCACCTCCATCAACTGCCAGGTTGTGTGCGATGCCCATGGCATAATAATGAATGTGTGTGCTGGCTGCCCTGGAAGCTATCACGATTCCAACATCTAGCATCTGACGCAGCTGTACCACAGATTTGCCAATGGGGACATCCCTTATGATCACCCAGTGGGGGATGCTGGATACGCACTGGAGCCGTGGCTGATGACACCCATCAGAAATGCACACACCCGAACAAGAACTCCATAATGAGGTACACGCACAGACCAGAATTATAATAGAGCATGTGTTTGGGATGCTCAAGTCATGGTTCCGGTGCCTGGACACATCCGTTGGAGCCTTGCAGTACTCACCAGCTGCATGTACCCAAATTGTCATTGTATGTGCCATGCTACACATATGATCCTGCAGAAACAGCTGCAGCAGGAACAGCATGGGGCAGGCCCGCACAGCCCTCCACAATTGCCAAGGCCTGCACAGGCACAGAGTGATTTGGAGGATGAAAAACCTGAGCCTGCCCCAGTAGTTAGAAGGAGGCATACCCAGTATGCCCTGGTGTTGGCAAAGAGGCAACACATAGCACATACATTGACACAGGAGGGACCCAGGGATTAACAACTCTCTCTGACTCTCACATACAGTAAAAGGGATGCCAAACATGACACTACCTGTGCTCAACCATGTGTAGGGAGTGTACTATGTGCATCCGATATAGGCAGCCCTGCAGCACCACCCTCAATACTGGGACACCCATAAGGTAAGTCACTCAACCTACCAATTGCTAAATGGAGTAGAATGTGTTGTTACCTGTATCTATGGTATGGATGTGAGCATGCAAGGGAATTGTGTGACTGAATGGTATGCCAGCAATTTGTAGACACCTATAGTGGCACCATGAGATCTGTAACAAATACTGGTGTCACCATAGTAGCCAGTACTACACAGGGTGGCAAAACCCAATGCAGGAAATCTGCTGGGCCACATGTGTGTCCATTTGACTCACACATGCCAGTCAGGGAGGTTCACATACCCAACAACAGTCTCAGCCAGCAGAACAGGTATAGACAAACACAAACAAAGGCTTTGCTATGGCCTCTGAATGATGCCTATGTGTAACCTCCCACCCAGGCCTACACTGACAGACTACAGCAGGTCAGGCAGTGGGATGTTAGTTCTGAAGGGTAGGAAGTCAGAAACTAATATGTAGGTCAATCAAAGCTAAGACCTGTAGTACACTGATATGCCTGTAGTCAGCACGATAGGTTAGAATACAGAATGAAATGGAGTACCTGATATACCAGTACAGTCATAGCAAATGTGTACAAGTGTCAGGTGTGCCCCCCATCCTACATAGAAATGTAAAAACAGTCAGGTGTGCCCTCCCAAATCCTGTGTAGAAATGTAGTAACAGTCAGGTGTGCCCCCCCCCCACAATCCTGTGTAAAAATGTAGTAACAGTCAGGTGTGCCCCCTCAATCCTGTGTAGAAATTTACAAACAGTCAGGTGTGCCCCCAAATCCTGTGTAGAAATGTAGAAACAGTCAGGTGTGCCCCCCAATCCTGTGAAGACATGTAGAAATAGTCAGGTGCCCCCCCCAATCCTGTGCAGAAATGTAGAAACAGTCAGGTCTGTCCCCCCACAATCCTATGTAGAAATGTAGTAACAGTCAGGTGTGCCCCTTCCCCCAACCCAGCGTAGAAATGTAGTAACAGTCAGGTGTGCCCCCTCCCAAAATCCTGTGTAGGAATGTAGAAACAGTCAGGTGTGCTCCCTCCAACCCTACTTAGAAATGTAGTAACAGTCAGGTGTACCCCCCAAATCTATGTAGAAATGTAGTAACAGTCTGGTGTGCCCCTCCCAATCTGATGTACACACATTGTTAACAGTCATGTGTGCCCCCCACAACCCTATGTAGAAATGTAGTAACATGTCTGTGTAGGTATAATGCCAGTGGAGCACAGATGCACAGAGGTGGCTGGTAGCAGGATAGGTTGTAGCATCTGCACAATATGCAGGTATGTGTGTGTTAGGTTGGTGTGTGTTTCATTTTGGGTGAGAGTGGTCGGTATGTATGCATGTTGAGGTGAGACCTGATGGCCATTGCCCACTACTGCTGATGACAGGGACAAGTCCTCACAACTGCAGTGCCAAACACAATACCCACCAGTATAACACAAGCTAGCAGTACGCCATTTTAAATGTATGGTGGTAATATGTGTCACCATCTGAAAGACTGACATGGCTTGGCTGTTGGGATAGATATACAAGCAGTACACAGGGGAAAGTACCCCAGACATACAGTATATATTGTGTCACTGTGAAATGGACACACCCATGGAATAGTACATACAGGTATGCATCAAGTTATCTGGTCCTGTAGTAGGAGATACTGGTGTTGTCTGCCCAAACACTCGCAGATTACCAAGGAGGTAAGACTGATGTATTGGGAAACAGCTGATGTACCTGCACATGCAAGCATAACTGGAATGCCCAATGCATATCTGGGTGTCAGATGCAAGTAGTGTCCATAGCACACATGTACCCAGCTCACACAAACACCACCCACAGGTACCTCCCTGGCTGTACCCCTGCTGTGGGGAATGGGTACAATATGACCCCATCTGTATATGGCAATAACAAAAGAATGCAGCATGCAGTGCAGGTGTCCCATGTAGGTGTGTCGCTAGCTGTAGGTGGCACCCTACCAGCATCCACACCACCTGATCAAGACTGATAGAAGGTATTGGCATGAACACCTAGCACACTTACCCTGTCACCCCAGGGGAATATGGACTAACAGAATGCAATGGCCTGCCACATTTGGCCCACGTCAGCACCTAATGGCCCACAGGCCTCTGCCAAAGGCCTGTGTCTCACATGTACTGCCAATGCATGTTATGTCATGGACACCCAAATAACAACACAACACACTCCACATATGCCATATGCAAGGCCATGTGGACAAACCACAGTAACATGCCCACCATGTCCCACTGCATGAACTGTGGACCAACACCAAAACACAGCTGTGATGGGATGATAACCTTAGGGAAAGTATCAGAGAATGTATGCATAAGGTAAGGAAGAGGATATAATAACAGGGGGTGAGAGCATGGACAGCATAGAATGTGCAAGGTCTGACACAAAGCTGTGTGCACACACTATCTCTGGCAGTAAACACATAAATGGGTGGCTACATACCTGCCCATACACCACAACAGGGGTAATGTCCTGATTCATGGCCCCTGCCTCTGGGTAACCTGTGCAAATCTGTACAGCTGTGAGGTATTTCCATAGCAATATAAGGTCATACTGTCATGTTGATGGATGTACAAGTATGGGATCCTCTGCTAGCATTGCACCAATGTGCTGAACTGGATAAACAGACCCAGCAGCAAGTGTCTGCAGCTCCCCCTCCAGGATGACATAACCTACCATGAATATGTAGGTGTCTGCCCACAATACCACACACAGCTGCAGTCACCCTTGTCCCCCAAGACATCACTGTGAGCAGGAGTGTCTACCTGACAGTATATGAGGACAGAAAACATCACAGTGTAAAAACAGTACACATGTCTGGATATCTCTGCTAACAGCAGTACCATGTAGCTGAAGCAGCACAGACATAATCACCTACAGTACACACTATCCCCTGCACACTTTGTCCCCATATTGCCAAATCATCGACGGATACCCTGCAGAAACAGTTTACTACCTGTAGGTGTACAAGACAAAGGTCTGCACTGGAGTAGAAACTACCTGAAATCAATCCACACATGCAATACAGAAGTGCATACTGGGCATGCTCACACACTTAGAGAAATGAAGACAATGTCAGACAACATACTGAAAGGTCATACTGGGCATGCTCACAAACTTAAACAAATGAAGCCCATATCTACAAACAACAGTGGACCAGACATATCTGGCAGTTGCAGATGTTAGTGCAGACACTCCTAAGTATGCACCACTCATGCTTTGCACACACAGTAAATAGGAATACAGACATATATCCATGGACAACACACTATAATATGCCAAAAGTAGACGTACATAGATGTGTGGAAGAGAGTGACTGTGACAAGGAGTCATCCATTATGAGGCCTGACCCACCCAGCACACAGCCAAATGGCTACAACCACATGAGGGTCAGATGTCACTCACTGTAGATACTAGCCACCGGCATCTGTCAGCATTACAGACTATTTGGTGCAAGTGCTAGCTGTGCAACATGACTGTACAAGGAAGTGGTCATCTCGCAGCTGTATACATGTACCTGTGGAATATAACCCTGCATGTGCCCCCATGTGGTGTGTCAACCTCTAGATGAATGTGTTATGCCCATGCACACACACTGCCCTCCCCATAGCCCTACTATTACAAGCCTGCTGAGATCATCCACTTTGAAATACACCTTTGGGAAAGCTGTAGCCAAGTAATCTCCATGGTGCATCCTACTGCTGTAATGTGATAAACTAGTTATGTAGGAGTTCTAATCACAGACATGGCAACTGTGTGTGTGTGTGTGTGTGTGTGTGTGTGTGTGTGTGTGTGTGTCTGTCTGTCTGTCTGTGTAGAGAGCAATGCTTTTTAGGCTAGTCACATGCAGTGCAATTCAAATGCCCTACTTTGGCAAGGCTGCTGATGTCATTCACTGTGAAATACACCTTTCGGAAATCTGTAGCCCAGTAATCTCTGTGATGCATCCTATAACTGTGTACTGCTGTATTGTGATAAGCTAGTTAAGTAGGAGTTCTAATCCAAGACATGGCAACTGTGTGTGTGTGTGTGTGTGTGTGTGTGTGTGTGTGTCTGTCTGTCTGTGTAGGGTGCAATGCTTTTTAGGCTAATAACACTGCCTACAATTCAAATGCCCTACTTTGGCAAGGTTGCTGATGTCATCCATCTTGAAATACACCTTTGGGAAAGTTGTAGCCCAGTAATCTCTGTGGTGGATCCTATAACTGTGTACTGCTGTAATGTGATAAAATAGTTAGGTAGGAATTCTAATCCCAGACTAGGAAACTGTGTGTGTGTGTGTGTGTGTGTGTGTGTGTGTGTGTGTGTGTGTGTGTGTGTGTGTGTGTGTGTGTGTGTGTGTGTGTGTGCCTCTGTCTGTGTAGAGGGCAATGATTTTTAAGCTAGTCACACGCAGTACAATTCAAATGTCCTACTTTGACAAGGCTGCTGATGTCATTCACTGTGAAATACACCTTTTGGAAAACTGTAGTCTAGTAATCTTCGTGGCACGTCCTATAACTGTGTACTGCTGTAGTGTGATAAAATTTTTAGGTAGGACTTCTAATCCCAGACTTGGCAACTGCATGTGTCTCTGTGTAGGGAGCAATGCATTTTAGGCTAGTTACACTCACTACAATTCAAATGCCCTACTTTGGAAATCCTGCTGATGTCATTCACTGTGAAATACACCTTTGGTGAAAGAGTACTCCAGTAATCCCTTTGGTGCATCCTATAACTGCTTCATGCTGTGGTGTGATATAGAACTCTGGTAGGGGTTCTATCCCCACACTTGGCAGCTGTGATTGTTTTGTATGTGTTTCTATGTCTGTGTCGGGAGCAATGCATTTTAGGCTATTCACACTCACTACAATTCAAATGCCCTACTTTGGTAATCCTGCTGATGTCATTCACTGTGAAATACACCTTTGGGGAAGAAGAACTCTAGTAATCCCCATGGTGCATTCAATAACTGCTTCATGCTGTAGTGTGATATAGAACTCTGGTATGGGTTATCTCCCCACATATGGCAGTTGTGGATGTTTTGTGTGTGTTTCTATGTCTGTGTAGGGAGCAATGCATTTTAGGCTAGTCACACTCACTACAATTCAAACGCCCACTTTGGCAATCCTGCTGTCATTCACTGTGAAATACATCTTTGGGGAAAAGAGTACTGTAGTAATCCCTGTGGTGCGTCCTATAACTGCTTCATGCTGTAGTGTGATATAGAACTCCGGTAAGGGTTCTATCCCTACATATGGCAGTTGTGGATGTTTTGTGTGTGTTTCTATGTCTGTGTAGGGAACAATGCATTTTAGGCTAGTCAAACTCACTACAATTCAAATGCCCTACTTTGGCAATCCTGCTGACATCATTCACTGTGAAATACACCTTTGAGGAAGGAGTACTCCAGTAATCCCATGGTGTGTCCTATAATTGTTTCATGCTGTAGTGTGATATAGAACTCTGGAAGGGGTTCTATCCCCACACCTCGCAGTTGTGGATGTTTTGTGTGTGTTTCTATGTCTATGTATGGAACAATGCATTTTAGGCTAGTCACACTCACTACAATTCAAATGCCCTACTTTGGCAATCCTGCTGATGTCATTTACTGTGAAATACATCTTTGGGGAAAAAAATACTCCAGTAATCCCCATGGCACATCCTATAACTGCATAATGCTGTAGTGAAATAAACTAGTTAGGTCAGAGTTCTAATCTCAGACCTGGCAGGTGTGTGTGTGTGTGTGTGTGTGTGTGTGTGTGTGTGTGTGTGTGTGTGTGTGTGTGTGTGTGTGTCTGTGTTTGTAATTTGTATCCTGTGTGGAGGTGGTTGTGAGTGTGTAACAACTGGACTCAATATGAAGTGGGTTTTGCAGATTTCTTCTATGGTAGCCCTAGAAAATTTGACATTGTCCAGGGATAACATATGTGAAATAGCAGAGAGGGTGGGCTGCAAATCCATACCCCTACATGTGACATCAAGGTCATGCGAACAAAGTGAGCAAACCTAGTATTACCCAGAGAACACTCTCAACCCATTTCTCATACACACACACACACACACACACACACACACACACACACACACACACACACACACACACACACACACACACACACACACACACTTACCTAGGCAACAGCCTCTATCTTGGTAGTACCCTGCATATATACTGATATATCCATGGTGTGATTGCAGTGGGCTACAGAGGGCATGGCACCCTGTCCATCAGTCCAATAGGCATGTACATGCCAACAGTGCATCTTCCCCATGTTCCCCACTGGACACCTGCAAGACCTGTGGTGCCATCAAATGTGACCCACAAAGGAAATACCATGGCTGGAAAGTATGCCCTTTATGGACAGATGCCACTGACACCTGGGAATACTGGTATCATGCTATCAATGTAGGTGCAGGGTAAACCTGCTCTCCATTAACAGTTCCCATCACATGAGGCCAGGACTGGCACATCTGATGATAACAATCTGTGTACAAAACATGGGCCAGACACCCCAGGTACAGTTTCACATGTCACTGTACATGCATGTGGGAGGTGTGCACATCCCAGGCACCATCTATATCATGGACTAAGGAACACATACATGGCAAGCAATGCACAGCATTGGCCACATGAAATAGTCACCAAGGTGAATGGATGGCGAATACAATACCCATCTGTGTGGGCAAATCCAAAAACTACTCCCCTGAGCCACAATGCAGACCATTGTCATGTGGCCTGATTCCAAGGTATACCCATCACCTAGCCTTGAATAGCCTTCTGGCACAGTTAACCACTACACACCCATGAAGCAATGTGCACATGCATGTCAGTACTGGCACCCTGTGTGTGTGTGTGTATGTGTGTGTGTGTGTGTGTGTGTGTGTGTGTGTGTGTGTGTGTGTGTGTTGTATGATGTGTATGATCACATTCACACTCACTACAACTACCACTGGCATACTGAAGCATGCTGTCTGATATCAGACACCTCCACATACCCTTTGCCCATATAACCTCCATATGACCCATGTGGTTCATGTGATACCTGCACAGTAATGTGTTGCAGCAATCTCATTAGTGATGAGTTGTATTCCTGGCCTTGCCAAGTGTGTCAGTGTGTGTGTGTGTTCCTGTGAGAGTGTGGCTGTGTTGATGCTGGCACCTGTTCATGAGGACAGGCACTTGTATTACACCTACTGTATAGCTACCATATCCCTGTTGCAGATGTCACTCACCATCACATATACGTTTTGAGGGCTCCTCAACATGTAACCTATGTGGCGCATCTAATAACTGAATAGAAATGTGATAGCACTACATAGTCGTCAGGGGTTTGATACCCTGTGCTGGTAGGTGTGTGACACTAACATGCTTAAGTGTTACTCTCCAACTCCTTCCTGACTTTTCTTTGCCTCTGCCTGCCTCTCTCACTCCCATTCTGGTGGATGGGGAGACCTACACCTGCTTTGCTTAGTCAGCAGCATGTGTATTTTAAGTGATGAACTCCAACAGCAAGACCTGCACATATGGCAAGTGCATGGCTCCAAAAACAATTCAAAAAGCAAAACACATGAGCCAGCACAAGTTCTCTTCTGTAAATGGCTATTTTCATATTAGAAAAACAACATGGGGCAAAAATGCCCCTGCATAAATCAAACCCATTTCGGCCAAAGCCTTGTTCAGTGATACATACAAAAATAAATAAGCAATTCCCATGAACAGTGATTTATATACAACACCCTCAAGTTATCCACTATCTGATTGGATATAACATAATTCAAAAATATTCATTCAGTCCTAGTGGGAACAATCCCCCAACTTGATTATCCACTTCTTTTCTTTGTTATTTAAAATTTCATGTAATGCAGCCTTATCTTTCTATGTGTGAGTGATACAATCAAACACAATAAATCTAAAGACACCAGTTGTGTGTTTCAGAATATATTTATACAAAGCACTGGATTGTCTTTTATTTCTAATGTCACTTAGGTGTTCCCCTATCCTCAACTTTAAGGGCCTTGATGTTTGTCCTACATAAAATGCCATACATGTACATCTTGCCAGATAAATTATCCAACTGGTACTACAATTGGCAAAAAATGAAATGTCATACACATCTGGAGTATTTGGGCTGCTGAAACTATCTTAAACACCCTCAGACATTAAGTACAATGTCCACATGGGCTACAACCCACCATTTTATGTCCATTGATTGTTCTTTGAACTAAAGAAATGTCCCTATCATTCCACCTCTTATAGTAGCTAAACAAGGACCATAGAGAACGACCCTTGCGAAAGGAGTATAAGCAGTTGTCATTCAGATGTTCCCTTAATTTACTTTCAGTCTGAAAGCCTGAGTCTCCTACCTGTCTTGCCAACATAAAATACTTCACATGCCATACATATAGCAAGATAGACCACATGTTCGGATAAACAATTTGCAGAGACATTAAAATCATATCTAATACCATTCAAAGGATTTATAAAGCTACTGTGTATGATGGCAAGACAGATAGGAGACTCAGGGACAGGATATGTGAACATTTATACCAGATCAAAGATAAAATCTACTGTTAATGCACTCTCTAAACATTTTAGGAAGAGATGACACACGTGTTTATTTTTAGGGTTATTGAGATGCTGTCTACTAGCTCTATAGGTGGTGACATTAGGAATCAAACAAAAATGCAGGAAGCTAGATGGATTATTAGATTTAGGGCAGACCAGTATCCAGGCTTCAATGACAAGGTACCCCTTAAGCCCTTTTTAAATTCGAGAGGCCTTAGGTAGTAGTTTTAAGCACAATCACTTGTATATAGTTGTTTTTATTATATATAAACATATACACATTCCTTATCATTTTTTACTCATGCATATGTTCTAGTATTTATATTTTGTACATGTTTATAGAGAGTGAATTATATGTATTCATATGTATGTTTTATTTGTATTCTGTCTGTATATTGTATTTGTATGCTTTTTTATAATAGGAGGGGTGTTGTCACCTTAATTTTATAGATCTTGTTTGGTGCCCTTTTGTGTATATAAATGAGTAATTGTAAGTGAGGATTTATGGTCTGATAAAGCCCTGTTTGGTGAAAGCGCTTATCAAACCCTTTTTGACTTTTGAATAAAATAGTTAATGCTGGACTGAATCGCTTTACTTGGTTTGGATGTGTTTGGATTTCAACAGATTTGTTTCACTCCGGTACCTGTGTTTCCTGATTGCCTTTTTCTTTGGATTGTGTGGGGTGTATGGAGCGTTTACTCCTTTGGAGCTGCTATTCTTTGGTTTTATTCTGCATTGCCGCTACTACTCTCAAGGAGGTATGGCTGAAAGGGATAGAGGTTCCATTGAGCTGCCTTATGTGCTGACAACTGGTAATGATTGTTCATTTCATATGGATCATTTTTTGAACTGTGCCTCTGGTACTGCAAATCCGTTGTTACTCTATGAGGTGGTTAGCTATGAGGTCATGGATGCATACGCAGAGGCTTTTGATCGTGCAGAACTGTGCTCATCCATTGAGAAAATTGGAAACTGATTTTTTGAAGTTGAAAATACTTCAAACTCAACAGCAGCATTTTGAGGTTTGTCTGCAGAGGAGGATCATACCGAGAGGGCTTAGGGTCCTGAAGATGCCGACAACAGAGACTCTATATCCGAAACTGTTGTACAGATGGTAGCAGTTAAATATTGAGGTAAGCCTTAAATACATGGCTGTCCTCAATGAATTTTTTATGCCTGAAAAGGATAGTTTGCACGTTTTTGTTAAAAATCAGCAGAAGTCATTAAATGATCGATATCCAAGAGATGTAGTGGACAAAGTGCTTGAGTCATTGACTGGCAATGTGTTATTGTATGAGAAGCATTTATTTGAACAAAAACACCATAAACTTCAAGGGGACATTAAAGATTTTAAGTTAGGCCAAGTCTTTACATGGCCTAAAACGGACGTTGTGAGTCGCAATACTATTAACCGGTCATTAAAACCTGATGGTATACAAAATGCTAGTGTCCCTGATAAGGGGACCTTACATGTTGATGCTGGTAATAGTGTTGTGAACAATGATTTCAGTAGTAATGTAATAGTTGATGTTACACAGGTAACTGTAAGTGAATTGACTGCTGATAATATTGTTTTAGTGGAATCAGCAGGGTCCTCTGGACTGACGAATGTTAAGACTGTTGAGACTGCTGCTGTAGGAAATGTAGATAAATCTAATGAACCCATTGTTCGAAGGAAGGTGTTTAATCATGTTAACCAAGTTGATTCACAGGTTGGGGAGTGCTGTGACGGTTAAATGGTGCTCAATGCCCTTTCCCCATCAGTGCTTCATACAGGGGAGGGAGGAGGATGAGATCAATGAGCAAGGGCAGGCAGAAATGAACGTTATCTGCCGAGTCCCAGACCAAACACAGTTTAAAGAAAATGTGGGAGAAGACAGGAACACATTAGTGTGTAATATTTCATCACATTCTTTGACACAGGATGAATTTGCTGTCCTTTCTAAGGGGTTAACTTTTATTCCAACCTGTAGTAGTGACTTTACCGATACTTTGGTTGATTTTGAGTTGTTTATTAGAAATCTGTGCCTTAAGTTAGAGTTTAAGGATAGATCATTTGAGTCCAATGATAAACGGTTTAAGAAACCTAGCTTATATGTTCCTAGTGCACCACTTCTAGTAGCAGCTTTCAGCAAATTAGTAGAGAATGATTTGTATAAGATGAAAGATGAGGGTAATCGTAATAATAGGAGAAGGAATTTGACCTTTAAACAGTGGAGAGCTCTGACACCCCTGAGAAATGATTCCACCTTAGCAAACAGACCAGCTGATAAGGGGGGCAGTGTGGTAGTGATGGATTATGAGTTTTATAATGATACCATGAAGCACATGTTGAGAGATGAGAGGTTTTATTGTGCTATAGAGCATGAGATGGTGAGGTTGCATGTACGTAGGATATCTATGATGTTTGAAGATTTATATCAGTCACATCATCACAGAGGAATTATTTGAATATTTGTCATTCAGCGACACCCTCATACCCTTGATACAGGGTCTCTCCAAGATACATAAGGATGACATTAGGCCTACGATGAGGCCTATTGTATCAGGTAGAGGGTGGTCAACTGAGCCCTTCTACATCTATGTTGAAAAGTTTTTACGCCCAGTTGTGGAAGCAAACAAGTATGTATTAAGGGACGCAAAGCAGTTCCTGTTGGATTTGTATATGTATATGAAGGCAGTGGCTGTAGATTCCTGTCATGGATCTCTTAGTTCTGTTTTTGGAAGTCATGTTGGAGGACAATATTTTTTGTTTTGATTCTCAGTGTTATTTACAAAGGGATGGCGTAGCTATGGGCACTTCATGTGCCAATAGCTACGCCAACCTGTATATGGCTGCTTGGAAGGTAGAGTGTTTATTTAAATCAGATGATTTCCATCTAAGGGTCCTTTTCTACAGACGTTTTGTAGATGACATTTTTTTATCTGGACAGGGACCACAGATGAACTGGCCACATTCTTTGACAAAGTGAATGGCCTTTCTCGAGTTTTGAAATTTACTTATGGATTTTCGGATACATGGATTTCATTTCTGGATGTGTATATAGAGAGGTTGCTGAGCACCGGAGTGTTCAGGAAGTCATGTCATTGTAATGCCCTGTTACATAGGCACAGAATGCAGCCAGGATATGTATTTGGGAATGTGGTTACAGGTTAAGCCATGAGGACATCTCATTATAATCCCTCCCAAGTGGGTTTTGTTACTGAATTGCATGATCTGTTTGAGAGGTTTAAGGCAAGGGCATATAAGAATGAGGAGATTGAGAAGGGGATCAGTGGGTTATCCACCTTGAGAGGAGTTGTGGCCACCCCTTATTTTTCATATTTAGTGGAGATTGTTACTAATCAAGGAGGACCAGAATGTCTCAGGGATTGTGCTGAGTTTAATAGTGTTAGGATACCCCTCTTTTATACTAAGGATGTTGGAAGTGTTAAGGATGTGATTAGGTCACACTGGGAGGTGTTGACAGTGGACCCTAATATTAGGATGGTTGCAGGAGACACTCCACGGTTTGTTTATAAGAATAGATCCAACTTGAAGAAATTATTGTGTTATCCTAGATGTGAGGGGAGGGATGAGAATTGTGATGTGTTAGGTATGTTCCCCTGCAACCAGTGTAATTTTTGTCATTTTATAGATTGTAGGGGTAGCGTTATATACCCTTTGAATGTTATTAGATATGATTTTAATGTCTCTGCAAATTGTTTATCTGAACATGTGGTCTATCTTGCTAGCTGTACGGCATGTGAAGTATTTTATGTTGGCAAGACAGATAGGAGACTCAGGGACAGGATACATGAACATTTATACCAGATCAAGATAAAATCCACTGTTAATGCGCTCTCTAAACCTGTTTTAGGAAGATATGACACACATGTTTATTTTTAGGGTTATTGAGGTACTGTCTACTAGCTCTATAGGTGGTGACATTACTAATCGAACTGAAACGCAGGAAGCTAGATGGATTATTAGATTTAGGGCAGACCAGTATCCAGGCCTCAGTGACAAGGTACCCCTTAAGCCCTTTTTAAAGTCGAGAGGCCTTAGGTAGTAGTTTTAGGCACAATCACTTGTATATAGTTGTTTTAGTTGTATATAAACATATACACATTCCGTATCATAATTTTTTCCTCATGCATATGTTCTAATATTTATATTTTGTACATGTTTATAGAGAGTGAATTATATGTATTCATATACATGTTTTATGTGTATTCTGTCTGTATATTGTATTTGTATGCTTTTTTATATTGGAAGGGGTGTTATCACCTTAATTTTATAGATTTTGTTTGGCGCCTTTTTGTGTATATAAATGAGCAGTTGTAAGTGAGGATTTATGGTCTGATGAAGCCCTGTTGGGTGAAAGCACTTACCAAACCCTTTTTTGACTTTTGAATAAAATAGTTAATGCTGGACTGAATCGCTTTACTTTGTTTGGATGTGTTTGGATTTCAACAGCTTGGTTTCACTCCGGTACCTGTGTTTCCTGATTGCCTTTATCTTTGGATGTAAAATCAGTCAACCTGCCAAACATGAACTAAGAATTGCTACACTCAATGTAGGTTCACTGCCAGGATGCAGATTGGAAGTGGATGACATGATGGTACAAAGGAGACTGGAGTGTAGCAAAGACACTTGACTTGGGATCCACATTCTACACTCAGAAGGAGGAGGAGGAGGAAGAGGCTTCAGAAGGCAGTGAGGGACATCATCAGAATTAGTGACAGATCATGGCAATCAGACTCCAATGTAATGATAGGGCACTAGTGATAATCTCAGTCTATGCCCCACAGCAGGGTTGGGATAGTGATGAGAAGAGTGCAATCATACAGCAGTTGCAGGACCTACTGGACAGAACAGGAGAACATGAATTGGTATTGATAATGGGTGACTTGAATGCATATATCAGGACAGACAGAACAGGATATGAGGACTGCCTGGGTTCACATGGGTGCAGCAACATGAATAAAGAAGGAGAGGCCATTCTAGAGTTCTGTCTGCAAATGGCTTAACAGTAGTCAACACATGGTTCAGAAAGAGAGACGGTCACAAGATCACATACAAGAGTGGCCAACATGCAACTCAGATAGACTTCCTCCTAGTAAGGAAAGGGAACTGGCATAGAATAAGTGATTGCAAAGTCATCCCCAGTGAAACATTCATCCCACAGCATAAATCACTACCACAATCAGCTGCAAGCAATGGTCAGAGAAGGCTCTAAGGTCAACAGAGACCAGGCTGAAGACCTGGAAGCTGACTGGAGAGAAAGGACTGCAATTCAAGGAATTGTTCAGGGCTGTAGCACCCAAGAAAAAGAAGAGGAAATAGTTGGAGTTGAATAAGAATGACAGCACCTCAAAACAGCATGTGTGAGGATTACAGAATAGATACTGTATGTGGCCAAGCCAGGTATGGAAATAGGGTATATATGGAAAGCTGGTGGTGGAATGCAGAAGTCCAGGAAGTTATTAAAATAAAGAAGTAATGCAGGAAAAAAGTGGGGGAATAGAAAAAAATGGACAAGGCTAGGAAGGAATACTGGTTGGCTAACAAAGAAGCTAAGAAAGGAGTTGCAATAGTAAAGAACAGGGCATCAGAGACATTCTATCAACTTCTGGAAAGTGACTACAAGGAAACTATATCACATTGCAAGACAAAGACTGAAAGTTAAAGAAGACAGTCAGACACCATCCATAATGAATTCCAGTAGCAACCTGCTCACCAGTCCACATGCCATCAAAGGCAAGTGGAAGGAGTGCTTCCAGCAGCTTCTGAATGAAGAAAACCTCACAGAAGCTGCCCTACCCTAGACACAGCCTACAATGAGAGAGGAAAAGGAGCCCACCCTAGAAGAAGTAAAAACAGCACTAAGGAAAATGAAGTCATGGAAAGCAGCAGGCTCAGATTAGGTCACAACAGATATACGGATGCTGGTTGAAATAGGGGACAAATGGCTCCTGAGGGTACTCATAGCAATGTGGAGTTAAAAGAGTATCCTAGATGACTTGAGAGTAAGCGGTTCCCATTCAGAAGCCTGAAACATCATAAGCCTGAAAATCAAAATCCTGAAACCAAAAGCCTGAAAATTCAGAATCCTGAAAACTCAAAATCCTGAAAGCCCAAAATCCTGAAAGCCCAAAATCCTGAAACTCAAAATCCTGAAAACACAAAATAGACATACTGATGTCATTGTGGCTTTGCTATTGTTAGCCCTGTGGTGTTAGGTCATGCGTTGGGGTCAGGTAAGTGTGCGTTGGTTTTATTTTAGGTTAGGGCGGTTTAAGTGAGTTAGGGTTAGGGCACAGGTTAGGCATGTATGCAACAGTGACAAATATTGGGGTTAGGGGCGGTTTAAGTGAGTTAGGGTTAGGGCGCGGGTCAGGTGAGTGTGCGATAGTGACGGACCTTAGGGTTAGGGTTAGGGTCAGGGTCAGTTGGTAGATATTAGTGTCTTTATAGTGGCATATTAGCATTATTTGTGTTTTCAGGATTTTGAGTTTCAGGATTTTGGTCTTTCAGGATTTTGGGCTTTCAGGATTTTGAGTTTTCAGGATTCTGAATTTTCAGGCTTTTGGTTTCAGGATTTTGATTTTCAGGCTTATGATGTTTCAGGCTTCTGAATGGGAACCGAGTAAGCATACTCATGCCAGTGTACAAGAGCAAAGGAGACTTCCACAACTACGGGAAGTACAGAGGTAGCAAACTCCTGTTACATTGCATGAATGTTCTGGAGATGGTGATTGATAAATGGATACACAGAGTAGTAGAAAGTAAGATGGGAGATGAGCAGTTCCAATACAGATCATAATGCAGCACAACTGTCCTGATATTTGCAGTGAGACAAATAGCAGAGAAGAAGCTAAAGATGAGGAAAGAGTCCAACTGGGCATTCCTAGACTTGGAGAAAGCATACGACAATTTTCCCAAGAAAGCTGATTTGGGAGTACTGCTGTTGTTCAAAGGCCCAGAAACACTGGTAGAATTAGTGCAGGATATGTACAAGGATCTAATGGCTCAGGTACAAACAGTGTTCGGCATCACAGAAGGATTGCCAGTGGAAGTGGGTGTGCATCAAGGTTCAGCTCTCAGCCCACTGCTGTTCATACTGGTGATGGACTACATTAGCAAACATGTTGGAGGGACATATCAACAAAGTTACTGTATGCAGATGATGTGGCATTATAGGCAGACTCTGAGCAAGAACTTCAGCAAAGGATAGAGGAATTGAATGCAAAACTGAAGGCACATGGGATGAAACTAAGTGCAGATAAGACAGTGGTAATGGCAGTAATTTGGGGAGACCAGAAGAAACCCAGACTTGGGATATAAAGGAAGATAATGGCACAGGTTAATAGTTTCAAGTATCTGGGAGGGGTGGTTGAGGAGAAGGGAAGACTGAATGAAGAGCCAAAAGCTAGAATCAGAATGGCTGCAGCCAAATGACATAGGGTCAGGTGTAGTATATGACAAAAGAATTCCAAAGAAGCTGAAAGTAAGGTGTACAAAACAGTGGCATGGCCAGTACAACTGTATGGTACAGAGTCCTGGACAGTAAGGGTAGGGCAGATGAGGAAATTAGAGATGATGGAAATGAAGTGCCTGAGGAAGGTAGTAGGATACACACTGTGGGACAGACAAATAAATAAGGACATAAGAGCAGAAGCTAGAGTAGCTCCAATTGCAGAAAAGGTCAAAGAGAAGAAACTGCAGTAGTTTGGCACTGTGCAGAAAAGCAAAAGGCATTCTGGTGAATAATATTTGGGACAGACAGAAAAAAGGTAATAGGAAATGAAGGTGTCCAGCATAGAGGTCGATGGATTGTGTGAGAGAACTGTGAAAGTCAGGTGTGAGTGTTGAAGAAGGCAGGAGTATGGCATTGAATCAAGAGAGATGGAACAGCTAACACAACACCCCAACCCCATGCAGAAAATGAGAAAAAGAGGTTGATGATGATGAAACATGGTTAGCCCCACTGCTCTGTAAACATATAGACTGATAGTATTATTGTGAGACATATTTATGCCTGGCAGCGTACAGCAATTGTAATGGACTGTAAATGGTAGCTCATGTCTTATGGCAATGACTACTTAGTTGCATTCACATGTATTTTTCAAAGTCATGCAGTTATGAGATGTAAAAAAATGTAAATGTAAGAAATGTATGTTATCATGTAGTGACTGTTTTACTCAATGATGTCATGCAAACACATACAATTGCATAAGAAGCAGTACAACATGCCTCAAACACGTGGGCAGTCACCAGGTATGATGTCTGTCTTAGTTTGCACCTGTATTATCCGTATAATGATCACTCTTCTGTAATTATTACAATTGTGTAAGTTATGACACACAAAACATTGACATAACACACATCTTTTCTGAACTAGATCAACATGAGAACTCTTTTTATGCTTGTTCGCATGGAGAATCATAAACTACTGTTAATACCCATTCTAAGCTCAAAATGTCAAAATATAACTGTATGCACTAGTGCTTTGCCGTCAGTCAAGTAAGCAAGCTTGTTAAGGGTGCAATTAGGGAGTGATTTTGACAACAGAAAAGTAATGCCAGTCGCTTTTGTTACTTGTGCATGTTGTAATGGACTGTTGTACTCCAGATATAAGTTCACTGTGATGTTGTGTGCACTTTATTATGTAAAGTTATGTCTGCACTCCTACACATTTAGACTTGAATGATTTAGAATGGTGTGGTGCCTTTACATATATAATTCCTTAGTGGTATTAAGGAATGCACTGTCATAATTTTGACTGGACTGTTTCTATTTACAATGCACTTTGTCCAAGTGTAAGGAAATATTGAAAATGACATAAAACATATTACTATTTGCATACAATCATCCAGAACTGAACACTCAGGAATGCTTGGTTGGCAAGCCACTGTTTTAGCTGCATGTCATCCTCAATAACACAGTGTACAGGAATTACATGATAGATAAGTTATGATCAAAGCATTGCTGTCACTTCTGCTTGCCTATGATGCACTCTAGCTTCATTGCAACACACCTAATGTGGTAATACCAATGTGCAGTATCCCACATTTAAACACAGACCTCTTCTGTGGCACTTGCAATTAATACAGTTTAATCCAGACTGTGTAATTAGATAGGTGGGTGTTCAAATACAGCAGTGACTGATTAGCATGAGTGTGTGTGTGTGCGTGTGTGCTTGTGTGTGTGTGTGTGTGTGTGTGTGTGTGTGTGTGTGTGTGTGTGTGTGTGTGTGTGTGTGTGTGAGAGTTGTAGTGCTAGGTAGGACTGGCTTCACCCACACATCTGATGTGTATATTTCCACTAAGTAGACATATTTAAACTGGGAGAGGGCTCCCAGATCAATTTCCTTCTCGTTTACCACAAACATTTTTTCTACAACACACTGATGAGGTAATACTTTCAAAAGGACACTTTCTCACTGTTGCAGTCATATATCTCCTGTGAGATTTACTGTTGATACTCTGTTCCCTAGACTGAAAAACTAAATAGGTAGGTGGTTCAAATCCAACCATGTTGAAATAGTGTGTGTGTGTGTGTGTGTGTGTGTGTGTGTGTGTGTGTGTGTGTGTGTGTGTGTGTGTGTGTGTCCAGTGTAGGTAAGTATTGCTTTAACAGTAGATCTGATGTGTACATTTCCATTCAGGAGAAACATTTAAACTGGGAGAGGGGTCCCCATCAGTTTCTTCCACTTTTATCAAAAACATTTTCTCTGGAACACACTGATGAGGTAATCCTTTCAAAAGTTCACTATCTCACTGTTGTAGTCAAACTTCTCCTGTGGTACTAGTATGTCTCTCTCTAGATGTCATACCTAGATAGGTCACCTCACAGCAAGAGGTTCTGCGGTTCGATCCTCAGCTGGGGTGCCTTCTGTGTGGAGTCTGCATGTCCTCCCTGTGGTTGCGTGGGTTTCCTCTGGGTGCTCCGGTTTCCTCCCACATCCCAAAGACATGCTGTAGGTGGATTGGACACTCTAAATTGGCCCTAGGCATGAGTGCATGTATGTGTGTGCCTTCTGTGGAAGGTTGGGCGCCAGGCTGGAACCTCCACACTGTAAAACTCCACTGCCAATCATGTGCGGACAGGTGATCTGCTGTGGCGACCCCTAACTGGGAAAAGCCGAAAGAAGAAGAAGAAAAAGAATAGGTAGTTGGTTCAAATCCAACAGTGTGGAACTAATATGAATGTGTACACATCACTAGTGTCAAGTAGAAAGGGCTTCAGCAACAAATCTGATGTTTACACTTCAACTCAGTAGAGACGTTTACACTGGGAGAGGGCTTTCCTCTTCAATTTCTTCCACCTTTAACCAAAACATCTATGCAACACAATGAGATGAGGCCATTCTTTCAAATGTACTTTATATTACTCCTGTAATTAGACTTCTGCTAAAGTTCTGGCAGTTGATGCTGTGTGTTCTAGATTATATAACTAGATAGGTGAGTATTTTTTAATTCAAAAGTGTGGAACTAGTATGAGTGTGCATGTCTCTAGTGTTAGGTAGATGAGGTTCAACAACAAATTTAATCTGTACACTTCTGCTCAAGAAAACACTAGAAGAGGGCATCCATCATCAATTTCTTCCACTTTTAACATAAGCAATTATTTATCTACACACAGTTGAGGTTATCCTTTCAAATAGCAGTTGATACTGTGTACTCTGGATTGTGTAACTAGATAGGTAGGTGGTTTGAAGCCAGCAGTTACTTACTACTCTGAGTTTGTATTTCTCTAGTGCTTTTTAGTAGGAGAGGGCTCTCCCAACACTTTCAGTCCATTTTAACACAAACATCACCTAAACAAAACAATGGTGATGTTATTTCAAATGCACACCATCTCACAGTTACACTCGAGCTTCTCACATGGCATGCGACTGGTGCAGTCTTCTCTAGGTTGTGATTTTAGGTAGGTGGTCAGTTTGAATCCAGACATTAGTCCATAGACTAATTTGTAGTACTCATTTATATCAGAGAGTGTGGTCTGTGTGTGTGTGAGCACGAATGTACATGTAGTTAGTAATGGCATCACCCACATAGTTGATGTGTAGGTGTATAGTGGAAAGGATGTTTCTCCTACTTGGTGTCCATTTTAGCCCAGACAACAGCTTTGGTGATGAGCCCATTTGTTGAAATCGGATTTAGCTCATCTTTGTAGTTAGCCTTTTTCCTATGGGACACTAATATAAACCTTCTTAGGGGGTTGCACTATTTCTGGGAAAGGGATCAAACATTACAGAGCATGATTTAGATTAATTTGCCCACAGTACTGAGGACTAGCCAAATAATCAAGATATTGTTATACACAAAAGTTCCTTTAAGTAATTATTGCATTTTTAACTGACTTTTGGTTTGTCCTGTTTAGTGGTCTTTCATAACAGGAGGGATATCCAACAGTCTTACTGCTACTTTACAAAGTGCAGTAATCGTACTGGAAGTATATTCAAAGTCTGCAAACAATCTGAAAAAGGTATCAGTACCAAATGTCTTCTTAAACAGTATATCCTATTCTGTCAGCTGTTATTGTACCTGTGGGACCACATCAGGTCACCAAAGGAGGCTTCAGTAAATATAATATGATCTAAGTAAGTTCACCATAACTACACTCAGTGATAGTGGAATTTTCCTTTTTCTCCTCTGTTGTGTGACCTTTTAGTTGGTATACATAAGTTTGGGGGTGTGGGTGGCATGAGGGGGCTGGGGGGGGGCTTGTCTCACTGCAAAGAAACTTTTTCTCAAAATGTTCTCTGAAGAAAGTTTTTGCTAACACTTTTCAGCATTTTTACATTCTCTGAAACTGCCTTTGGTGAGTTAAGAATCTATACCCTTTATTTCCTTAAAATATATAGCTTAGGGCATTGCAATTGTGAATATTAGCATAGTTCAACGTTTTAGACTTTTGTTCAAAGTATGATTTTCTTATCCACTCATTCATATGTAATACCTGGCTTACTCAATGGTGGAAGTTATTTGTTTCTCAGTTCATGTATGAACATCAAACTATATGCAGCCCTTGATGTTATTCAGATGGAACTCGCATCTCTCATGAACATACTGCTTAACTGCTGCTTCACAGGAATGCATTTTATAGGGCTAGGTTTATACTACTTCAGTATTAAAAGGCTGTACATGTCATGTACAGCTGCCAAACAAAGATAAACAGCAGAGTATGCTAATTAAAGCATAAGCAGCTGAATCACATGCAAATGAGCCAATCTAATATGGTAGAGTTATTCAGGAAGCTATAATGTAGAGGAGGTATAGCCCTTGTCTATGAACACCAAAACCTATTGAAATACAAGCAGCATCACACTTAGAAAAAAAGCAATGTTAGGGGCTGCTCATTTGCATGTGTATGTGTAACAGGCTCAAATGTATGCTGCTGATGCTGCTAATAGATTTTATCTGAGGAGAAGAAGGGTGTTCATACACCATTTAACATATCATGGACTACATGATATTGAAATAGTAGAGCAATACAGATTTGATAGGAAACACTACAGGAGCTCTATAACCTCTGTTGCCCTGACCTCAGAACCAAGGGACATTGATGAGAACCCAAGGTATGTATAGTATTAAGGATATTAGCTACTGGTACATTCTAGAGACCCACTAGGGGTGTCACAGGCCTCAGCATCAAGAATATTTCACCAATATCTAAATGCTATGCTAACATGCAAGGGATTTCATCTATTTTCCATTTATACCAGAGGAGACAGCAAGAACAACACAGGAATGTAGCACACTTCTCTGAAGTCTTGGGGTCATAGACTGCACTCACATAAAAATAAAAGCCCCACCTAGTGAACACAGGAGGACATTCATCAACAGGAAGGGGTTCCACTCAGTCAACTGCCAGATTGTTTGTAATGCCCAAGGGTCATCCTTAATGTGTGTGTGTGTGTGTGTGTGTGTGTGTGTGTGTGTGTGTGTGTGTGTGTGTGTGTGTGTGTGTAGGCAACACAGGTAGTTATCATGACTTACACATATGGCACACCTTGCAGCTTTATACAAGGTTTGCTGGGGTGATGTTCCTCAAGGATATCTACTGGGTGATGGATGTTATGCACAATACACTAGAACCATGGCTCATGACACTCATCAAAAATGAAGACACACACCCACAGAGGAAGATTACAATGATGCCCACACTCAAATTAGAAACATAACAGAGTGTGTGTTTGGCATGCTGAAGTCATGGTTCCCCTGTTTAGATACGTCTGGGGGTGGCTTGCAGTATGACCTAGGCACCTGTACAGAAATTCTCACAGTCTGTGCCATGGTGCACAATATCATCTTTAGGAAACAGCTGCAACAGGGACAGCAAGGACCAGGACCACACATTTCTGGTCCACAGGCAGGGTCAGCACTTCCCCAAATACAGAGAAGGAATCTGAAAGGGAACTTCCAGCTGCAGTGGTAGCCAGCAAAAGCAGATGTGAACAAAATGCCCTTGCACTGGCTAAGAGGCAAAGGATAGCACACACACTGACCGTCTAAGACTCAAAGGTCAGTGCACAGACCAAGCAACTAAAAGGCAAATGATAGCACTCACACATACTCAGTGAAGGAATACACATAGCAACCTAAAAACATACAATTATTAAAAGTGATGCCATTTCATGTCCACAGACATTACCTACCCATGTAATGTCTGTGTATAGATAGCATCAGGGAGAACCAGGGACAGCCCTAAAGCACAAGACCCCTAACTGAAGTAATGTCAACGTAAGCATGGAATGTGTAGTAGATGAGCAAATGTGTAAAAAGATAAACTACCTACATATTGCCAGTCTTATACCTATCCACTCTGAACATCACACATATATGTTACCCTAAGAAATGAACAAAGCACATGGCAGAGTCATCATCATTCTCACAGGGTGGGGGTGCAGTAGACCAAGGGTGACACATAAAAGAACATGGATGCCGGCCCTCCACCACCAGACATGACATCACAGACACTGGTTGGTCAAGTGTGTCACTCCTCTTATCCAATGAGTCACTTACACTCTAGAGGCACTCATGCAATAGCAAATGATAACATAATACTGTCAAGTAACAAAATGGCATGGACAGCGCAGAACAGCAAGAACTGCCATATTTGCAGTATAGCAGCAGTATGAAATTTTAAAATTGCATACATCAAATTTTTTTTTACCATTGCATATTGAAATACATTCAAAATATGAATATGTAAGCAGTGTGCGTAGAGGACAAACATAACTTATGAAATAATGCAGCGATTTGTAGAATAATCTCCTCCAAGTACCTGACAACAATGCTCTGTCTATATCCAGACTCCCTTCCTCCCATTTCCATAGCTGCATCATTGCCTTTTTATAGTGTAGAGGATTCAGCTCTCTGAACCCTGTGAAGATGAAAATTAGTTGTAAAATCATTAGAACTCCCGAATACCAAAAAAAATCAGTTGGTGTAAGGGATGTAAACATGGCGTAAGTAGCTACATGATTGCATGCACGTGCCCTAGGACTGCAGGGAGGAGCAATAATAATTGTTAGCTGTTACTGGCTTGCAATTGTTTCTGATTGCTCTGACAACAACAACAAGCTACACTGAATTGACTGTTCTCTGTGAAATGTTTGTATCATGCAGAGTAGATGTACAATATAAAGCAGTCAAAACCTTGAGAGCTGTGAGAACAACCTTAACGACAATTACATCCTTGTAGTAAGAGAACACTGCCCATCCTCTGCTTAAAATCTGTCTGAAATGCTGATAATTTATATTACACATTAAAACAAACATGCAAATAAATGGCCATGACATTGCATTTCTGTAGTTAAGCAGAGAGGAAGGGATGATGTCCAGAAAATACTGAGGAGAAAAAGTAGCTGGCAGTGTTGGCAACCTGACATTAAGATGGCGTGGACCATTACCACTGTAAAGTATTGAACAGAATGACATTGATCTAGACATATTCAAGCATATGAGAATCTAAGATTTTTCTAGTACTGTGTTGGTTGCAAAGAGGAATAAGAAACACATTTGAGTGTGTGTTGTTATTGCACTTAGTTGAGGATTCAGTTCCAGATAGTGTGCTATCTGACAGAATTAATGTGTATTTTCTGATCATATGATCAGGTTGTACCATGTACAGATGTAGGAAACTTTACAGTCCTGCCTTTTCATCTGTATTACCCTATAAGTGTTAGTACTGATAACTGTCTATTACTTTTTTTCATTTTTGTGTTCCTCATTTGCAGGTATTTTGGCTGAGCACACTGTTGACTGGCAGCATTTTGAGGCAGTGAATGAGAACCCACTGCCCAAGGTACAAACTGAGAAATGTAACTGGTCCTGCCATCAGTATTACATTTCACATTCGCATAGATAAACTTTAATAATGCTCTCTGAAGAGCAGTAAATGAAAATGTTGTGAGGAATATAAATTATTACATATGTTATTTTGCCTGTGTAATGTCAGCAGTGCTTAGCAGAGTGCAAACAGGTCACAGCTGAATGGTGCAGTTTTGTTACTGCTGTGCTGCACTACTAATGAGTGAATGAGGTGCACTTGCTGTACAACTGTTTCTATGGCAGAAGCTCTAAATGCTGCGAGTTTTACCCATTAACAGTTTTTTTTCTGGCGTTCAGATCCATTCAGTGTGAAGGGACTGTTTACATTATTACTCCAGATATGGAAAACACTGTCATCATAACTCTATATGCTTTTTATTACAATTTATTGCCTTGTATACTTAATCACTGCTGAGCATCACACAGCTTACCTGATTAAAGAAAAAAGTGAAAAATGTTATTTGGGCAGCTTTCTGTCCTGCAAACAGGCTTAGAGATGATGTGCTGCCATCAGCACTCTGGACAGTACTTAGAGGAGAAAATCCAACTGTTAACACAGCTTTCGTTGTGGCATAAGATATAAATGAAGTGCCAACAAAGTAATCCAGAGAACCATGAACCAGGAAAAAGAAGAAAAAGCATGAATGCTCTGTGATCACTGCAAACCATGCCATGTTTATTTAGAACAAGTATATACGTGCTTTCGTTTGTAACTATTCGACTTCTTCAGTGCTTTTAGAAATATCACACAGGTGATCAAAGGTCTAGATAGCACTTTTTTTTTTAAATAGGGTACCAGAATACAATTTCTAGCAACATTTTGATTAGGAAGGTAGCACTACATACAAATGGCTATCATAATTATGTTTATTGCAATAAATGTCTCATTAATGCTTTGACAGACACATTTTTCTAAGTAGCATATCTCAAAAATTATTTACTTATGAAAAACAGTTGAATGTGTGTATAATTGCGATCTGTATCACTTAATCAAATGATCATTACATCAAATACTTAATGATAATCTATGAATCTGTAAACATAAACATTGAAACCTAATTGTCAAAATCACTATTCATCGAAGTACCTAAACAGCGAACAAAAAGTTACCTAGATATTTTTGTTGGCCAACACCGTACATTACAACATGATAAAGCAATAAACTTTAAAATATAAATGTCCATAACAATGTACAAAACTATACTAAGCACAACTAATAGAAAAGTATTCTCAATTTTAATAACCAAACCATACCACATAAATAAAATAAAATTACAAAAAAAACCCACTTTCTATAACTAAATAACCTAACAAGCCAGTCTCAGCAAAACTGGGCATACCCTTACAAACAAACTAGAATGGGCATTACCTGACTTTTAAAATATGCACAACACTTTATTTTCTTAGTCTTTGCAGGCCCAAATTAAATATACCAACTCCGAGATTGCACTACATTGAGAAAAAGGGTAAACAAAGAGCACACAATAATCATGCTAACAATGGTATGAATATTACTTTATTTTACCCAATTGTTGGATGGTAGGCTGGTTTAAGTGGGAGTTTCTACTACAAATCCTGCAGTTATATACTGATATAAACCTAGCATTCTAGAATGACCAACTAAAACTTTTCAACAACATTTCCTTTGATGTTCAGGTACTTCAGCGAATAGAAATTTTGACAAGGTTTGATCATTAGGTATTTGAGGTAATGATCACTTGATTAAGTGATATAGACCTATATAATTAAGTAGTATAATTATGATAATGAATTAAAAAAGCACTTGCATATCCATGACGGGCAGAATACTGAAGTTAAAATCAACCTTTCTCCTCACATAGCCAAACTCTGTGTTTAGGACAGTAGGTGTAGTGAAGTCTGTGGTATCGTACCCCAGTCTGTATTAGCTCATGAAAGTCTATCATCTGATATACATTTACAGACAGCGATAATGCCTCTTTAATGGGAATACATTTCACAGGGCTGGTTAAAATCACACACATACAGGTCTATCTGAATTACATTTCCATCTATGCTGAATGCAGTTTATTTGTAATAAACATGGTTGAAAGGGAGTTCTCCTTCAGCAGTGACATGTAATCAACTTGCTTGAAATGTATGCATTATTTATTTCATAGGTCTGATTCCTACATTGGCCAACTAACTTTTTACAGTGGGTAATTCCAGAAAGTTATGTGCCAAACCATCCTACTTAACCTCCAAAACACAAAGAATAAGAAGCCAGTCCACTGAGAATGTCAGTGTTGACCATCTGAAAACATGTGAATATGTTCAGCATCATGGCAAATCTCAACATGGCAAATATTAATGAACTGGATTGTTATTAGGGTATTTGGAGAGCACACCATCAAAAATGTTAGCAAGCAGTTTCTGCTTTATTTACCCCCTCCCCCAATCTGATAAATAAGCTCTAAGTGTATTTGTCTCCCCTCAGTTGTTGTTGGGTAAATAGTAAGCATAGTTACCTATTGCTGCAGTTTTTCTCCTTATACCTGTTGCTAGTGTAAAATACTAAGAAAAACAAAATTACCCTATAGTGTTTAGTAATTACTGCAGTCCATTACACTTTACCCAGAGTGTTGTTTACAAATAAATAAAATATACTTGCTTTAAAAATAAAAATTACCAAGGGACTACAGTTCCTTTAACTTTCTACCTACCCTCAACCCAGACCATTTTGTTCAGTGTTTTTTCTGGTCAGAATGACACTGACTGGCTCTTCCCACTCTGTTTGCCCTCACATTGCTCAGGCTCTCTTGACTCCCCTACCCTATACTACCTCCATTTCCCACTCACCCCTGCTATCCTTACACTTATTCCCAAACAGTCACTCCCCCAAAGTAAAGAAATCCTATCATAGCTAAGATGATTCCAAATTTATATCATTCCAATTACCCAATTAAACTGTATTGTACTAACTCCCATATATCATACTCCACTTGCTTAACTACCTGCTACTCTACATCTTTTAGTGCAATAAGTCAAAACTGGGTAAAAGAATAGTTTTAAACCCCCCACATATCAAAATTCAGTTACAAATAATTATTCCTATTCACCCATAACATTATTACTTTAACTTAGACATATCTGAAACATTAGTAGTAAGCAGTAGGATAACTTTATACCCATCAATCCTACTATTTCTATCTATTACAGCTCACATAACCTCTTATCATACAGAACTTAACACACAATCTATGTAAACTACCTCCTTCCCAGACTCATTACAATTATAACATACACATTTAGTAATAGCACCGATTATCTATAATCCCACAAACATAAACTATGCACCATTTACCTTACTCACACAACAATCTTACCCTAACTTTACACAGAGATACAATAAGTTAATATCAAAATACTTACAATTTGTAGTTCACATTGGATCACAGTTCATACTTAGTGGGGACATTCACCCCAACCTGGCCCCCAAACAAATCCAACCCATCTAGATCTTCACACCCCAACCCATCCTCAACACCTATTAACTCTCCTTAGAAAAGGTAAGGACTTGCTGCTACTTAATATAAAACTCAGGAGCATCATGAACAAAATTCAAGAAGTGCATGCCACCCATGCTCTATACATTCCAGATATATCCCTTATAACAAAAACCTCACTAAAACCAGACATCTCTAACAAAGAAATACTTCCCCAGGATACAGCATACATAGGCTAGATGGACAACACAAAAGAGGTGGTGGTATCACCTTTCTATATAAAAACAGTCTCAGTTTAGAAACTTTAGACATAATCATCCCAAACATTAACAACACTGAAATACTGTTTACTAAACTAGCAATTAATCCAAAGAAACATTAGAACATAATGGGAGCCTACATCCCACCTGGGAACAATCTGACTACTCTAGAACACATCCTAAATTGGACAGCAGCATCCCTCCCTCAGGAAACAATTATAATGGGTGACTTTAATGTGGACTGGCTCTTCTGCAACTCTCAAAATCCCTCTGACTACATTAACTTACACTGTTTCTCACAAACAATCAAACTTGTACTAGAGCAGACAAAACATCAAATAAGCATTAATTCCTAAATGGGATCCTTACAAACAGACTAAAATTTATCCCTACACTCCGAGTGTCTCCCCTACAGCCTCAGTGACCATATTCCATCTTACATTCTCCGACACCAAATAAATCTACCTAAACTTACCACCTACCGCCAAATCTGAGATAAGAAAAAAATATCCCCAAGACTTCATAATTAGTTTAAAAAATGCAACTGGGCACCACTCAAAGATCTCCCTTTAGAAACTGCAGTTAAATACTTTAACTCAACCTTCCTCAATATCCTAAATATCTTGGCTTCCTCCCCTAGAGCAATAAGGATAAAATGCAATTATGCCCCCTGGCTAACCAAAGAAACACGATCGCTGTTAAAAACTAGAGATAAGGCCTGGGAGAAATGGCTCAATGACAAAACTACAACTAACGAACAAACATATCTAGAACTATGAAATAAAGCTAAAAACATATTAGACAGGACAAAATAAATTACTATAGCAGTGTCCAATCAAAAAATCAAAGAAACACACAGAAATTCTGGGCTGCCATCAAAAAGAATCCTACAACCAGAACAAACTAGTACTCCCTCCCCCAACACTCACTGATACTAAAGACAACATAGCATCAGAATGTAATAGATACTTCACACTGAAGCCATACTAGCCCTCACAAACAATAATTGTTCTTTGCTTACCCATACTCACATAGTACCTATACTAGATCCCAATAACTTCTCTTTCCAAATTGTCCCAATAAACACCATAGTTAAATATCTCAAAAGGCTTAAATTTGCTACACCTGCTGCCTACTAACTGCAGAATATCTAAATCGTTGCAGAAGCAATATCCTATCCAGTATCCATATTAATAAATCGATCCAACTCAGAACAACATGTCCCTAAAATTAGGAAAGTATCACATATCATCCCACTACATAAGGGTGGAAACTCAACAGAATTAGCAAATTACTGGCCAATAGCTATACTATCACCTTTACCTAAAATACGTGAGAGCTGCATCCATTCACAAATCTTAAACTATCTAATAACCAACAATCTTCCCTTTAACACTCAGCATGGTTTTCTTCCTAATCCTAGCACTACCACCACCCTTCTTAACTTTACTAACATTATTAACCACCATTGCAATAATTGCAATCTTTCTTGATCGGTCCAAACGTGTTGATGCTTTCTCCTATTCTAAACTCTTAACTACACTGTCAGAACGTAAACTTAACCATGCTGCACTTACTTGCTTCCAGCAATATCTAACTGGATGCCAGCAAGCTGTAAAATGGTAACAAAATATCTCTTCATTACTGCCTGTAACCTTGGGAGCTCCACATGGATCTATTGTGGACCCTCTCATTTTTATTATCTTTATTAGCAATCTTCAAACTGTCACCGCACTTGCTTCCGTAGTTCAATATGCGGATGATTCCACCCTGATTTGTGCTGCCCCAACACTACAAAGACTCCAAAAAGTCACCCAGCAGTCACTTAATCCTATGGAATCTTGGCTAAATAATGCACAACTTATACTTAATCCTACCAAAATAAAACTCATGCTCTTCTATCCAACTAGAGCTGCAGACCCCCACCCACCATTCAATGTTTCATCATTAAACCATACGATTATTTCTCCAGTTTCCCAAACAAAATTACTTGGAGTGGTCATTAACTCTAATATAAAATTTGACATACACATATGACAGGTCATAAAAAAGTTCACAAAAAATAGGAACCCTGTACAGAAATTGACACTTTCTAAATAAATCTTCAAAGGCCACTATAACAAGAACGCATAGATTCATAGGTGTGTACTAGGCTAATGGCCCTGGAGCCTTTACAAACCTAGTCCATAGGATTACCCTGACATCATGCCACCCGACCTTAGTTCCCAGTGCCACTGTCGAGTAGAGCCACTGGAGTGATCCCTGGGGTGAATTTTCTATTTCCCATCCATTCATCAAGGTTTCTCTTGAAGAGGGCCAATGAGGTGCTCTGTTTGACATGTATGGGAAGTCTATTCCATAGCAAGGGCAATCTCTGGGTTATTTATTATTTATTTTTTATTTTAATTTTACATTTGTTGACCGGGAGACTCCAGCTGGATTACAAGTCCATTTTTAGTGGAGGCCTGGGGAGAAAAGCTCCAAGAGAACAATTTGTTACAAAACATAGTTTTAAGGACAGACTTTTGACATACAATTTCCACAGAAGAGACTTTGACATACATATTAACTAACAGATAGGATACATTCATTCTCTACAATATAATATTACATTTTAGAAGATATTCCTAAGTTTAGGTTTCCTGTGATAGATTTACTATCAGAGTAAAAGCAGAGAGACGTAGAATAAGGCTCCGAGAGAGTAGATGATGCTTGCTGTAGTTGAGAAGGATAACAAATTGATTCACTATATGTCTTCACCTAGTTTTAGTTGAGAATGATAACAAATTGATTTACAATATGTCTTCTCCTGGTTTTAGTTGCTTATGGAGAGCTCAGCATTGTTGGGGTAATTTTCCCTAACTCCTGGAGAGATGGGATGAGCATTAGATTAACATTCCTAAGTGGGTACAGTACTATGATTGGTTGGCTTAGCAGAGTTACTTAAGTTAGGTAAAGTGTTCTAATGAGACATTAGCCAGGGGGATACAGGAGCACAGTTGATTATTCAAAAAGTGAGTTTTAACAAGTTTCTTGAACTGTGAGGGGGATTTGAACCTGTCCCTCCAGCACATTCTGTTGATTGTAGTAATGAGGTTGAGGTCTCTGGAGCATGTAGTGTGCAGGGATTCGGATTTCCTTAGATGTAGCATTTCTAACAGAACTGGGTCAGATATGGCTTTGTAAGTCAAGCAGAGATCGCCTCTAAGTGGGTGATATGAGACAGAGAATAGCTGGAATTTTTTGAGTCTGTCCATATAGGACAAGTGTTTAAGGCCTAGGATCCTCTTCATGAGGTACTTTTGTGGCATCTCCAGTTGCTGCAGATGTCTAGTGAGGTACATGCCAAATGGGGCATTGTACTCAATGACTGGCCTAATGAGGGAAGAGAAGAGAGAGACAATGGCCTCTTTCTTCCTGGATGCAAAACCCTTAGTAATGAGATCTGCCACACAGAAGGACGTTCTGACCACAGTGGCAATGTGGTGGTCAAAAGAGAGGCTGCTGTCAACCTGTGTTCCCAGATGCCTTATAACACCTTCTTCATTTAGTGGACTACCACTGATGTGGTAATTCATGGGAACCAGGTTTTTCCCAAAGGAGAACCAGGTTTTTTTCCAAAGGGGATAACGACACATTTTTTGGCATTGAGTTTAAGGCCATTCGTTCTGATACCAGTCGTTGGTCTCAGTGAGGCCTTTCTGTAGGATGTCAACATGACTTAGGGAGTTAATAATAGCTCCCAACTTGCAATTGTCTGTGGACTTTGTCAGCCAGAGACCCTTTGTGTTGGCATGGACTTCAGAGAAGTAGATACCAAACAGGACAGGAACCAGGACCGAACCCTGTGGGACTCCACTCGAGACTGGTCGCAGTCTGACTTGAAGTCCACTACTTTCACACTGTGGGTTCTATCTGTGAACCAGTTTGCAACTCACCTAGTGATTTAGGGGTTGATGCCTAGTTTAGTAAGTTTTTCTATGATTCTTGAATGGGGAATGATATCAAATGCCTTGGCCAGATCAAGGTAGGCTGTATGAACCACCTTGCCTTCATCCAGAGCTCTGGTGACTGACTCAAAGAAGTTTACCAAGTTGAGCAGGCATGACCTACCCTTCACAAAACCAAATTGTGTGGGATTCAGAGTTTGGAGAGTCCCTATATCCTTGTTTATAAGGTCCACGATGATGCATTCCATAGCTTTGCATATCAGACTCGTTGGGCTAATGGGGTGATAGTTCCCAGGGTCGGTAGTTGCTCCTCCTTTGTGGAGAGGGATGACTGTAGCAGTGCGCCATTTGGTAGTGACAAAGCCTAAGGTGAGGTTGTAATTGAACAGGGCACACAGGTGAGGTGCCAGTTCACTCTGTAGTTCATGTAGAACACACCCAGGGATACTGTTAGGCCCCATGGAAGCTGTATTTTTGGCCTTGGACAGTGCTGTTTTAACCTGTGCAGCAGTAATACTGGTTGCCTGGCAATCTACTGGTATTGTGATTGGTCCTTTGGGGGGGAGCGGTAAAGTTGGCACTGAATCTGTTGGCCAGTGTATTGGCAATATCTGTTGGCTCATCATAAGAGGTACTATTGTGCAGTAGCTCAGAGAAAATCTGGGTATTGCCATGGAGATACTCTACATAACTATAGAAGGCCTTGTGGTTATCTTTACTATCTGCTGCAATTCTGTTTTCATAGCTAGCTTTAGAGGATTTGATGAGGGATCTCAACTTTTTTTGAGGCTGGTAAGGGAGTTTTTCCAGTGTTGGGACTTCACCTTATTCCGCATCAGTTTCCTCTTTCTGTTGTAGAGTTTGTTTATGGCAGGGGACCACAAGATTGGCTTCCTTTTTTTGGAGGAGAGCATCTTGGTTCTATTGGATATGGCGAGATCCATTCATTTGTGTACGTGTTTGTACAGTGCATTTGTGTATGATTCAGACATCATGCAACTATTCTCCATTTGCATTGGTGCCATGAAGTTATCCACCTCTGTTTTTAGGAGACCAGAGTTAGCTTTGGAGAAGTTTTTCATGGTAGTTACCTTTGTGGGTGGAGTGGTGGGAGCAATTAGTTTGTGGTCAGATCTAACCAGGGTGGAGTTAACTACTGGTGTAGAACAATGGGCACCCATGTTAGTAATGACCAGGTCAAGGATGTTGCGACCTCTAGTGGGGGTAAGAACAAGCTGGTCCAGAGCAAGTGTATTGGTACGAGTAGTTTTCCCAGTTAATGGAGGAGTAGTTGAATTCGCTCAGTATGAAAGTGTTAGGTTGTACCCAAATATTCTCCAATATGCTTAGGAATGTGGAGTATGAGTCTTGGGACATTGTTGTGGATCTATAGCATAAGCAGGCTACGACCTGAATAGCTGTCTTACCCAATGCTAGCTGCACCTGAAGTTTCTCTGATGCGTTATGTTGGGCTACCAGTCTGGAGGTGTGTGCCCTTTATGAATATGGAAACACCACCACCTTTGGAGCTTCGGTCCAAGTTCTGGGGCTGAAAGGTGTGAAATGAGATATAGCCTGGTAGTGCAGGGGTGCCTTCTGCTGCCTTGAACCAGGTCTCTGTTACAGCACAAATGTTGATGTTCTCCATTTTAAGGAGTGCTTTGAGCATTTTCAGATTTAGACTTCTAGAATAGAGCAGCATGACCCTCAGATTGCATTTGTTTGCAGGTATTACAGTGGTAATTTGGTCTTTGGAACACCACCTAAAAAAGGCACTATAGGGCTGGCAAGAGCTTTGGCCAGTATCTGGAAGCCCAGGGGTGACAGAAGCAGGCCATCTCTGGCAAAGCATCGAGGTCTGTTAATCATGTCATCTCAGGAAGACAGATACTGGATCCCCATAGAATGACACCAGAAACTTAGCCAATTGTTGAAATTTATTATTTTCTGTTTCTACAGTGGTATCATTCTGGGTGATGGTAGGATGCTGCTCAGGGCTAGGGTCATACCTGCCTGGGCTGCATAATCTGAGATTTCCGCCATGCCACTTTTCATGTAGTCCAGGAAGGTACGTCTCAGGTTATTCACACCCACATGTACAATGACAGAGTCATATTTGTACCTGTTTTTGAGGGACCTGAGTGCATGCATTATGTGGCAGATTCTAGCACCTGACAGGCAGCTGACTGTTACTTTCTCCTTATTCAACCTGGTGAGTGGGACATCAGTGTGCCTCAATATCGAGTCACCTATGACTACTGTGTTGGGCACACTGTTCTGCTTTAGGGGCTTTGGTTGAGTGGCACACTGTTTAAGAGAGTTATGTGTGTCTCTACTATATGCCACACAAATTCTTACAAACATTAAGAAATCTGACCTAGCAAATCTAGAAACGTGCTATAATATAACTGCAAAGTTTGCCACAGTAACAAACTTCAGATCCCATCATTGTTTGGCTTTAAAACAACTATCCTGGTCAAACTACCAAATGTACTTGCTTATAATTAATGCACCTTCTCCCACTGAATACTAAATCAGCCAGAAAATACCAGTACTTCAAAATCTAATACACTACTCCAATAACAGGTTATTGCATTCCAGTAACAAATCCTTCCTAAATATATCCACACCTAACATTGTAGCTGGAGTATCCTTTTACTCCAACTGCATAACTAAAACTTGGATTTCCCTGCCATTAAATATTAGAACAACTACTAACACTTCCAACTTTAAAAAAACTTCTCAGATTAGACCTATCAGAATCATGGTCCTGCTCTTGTGCAAGCCCTGGTTAGGAAATAGATGTCTTAAGGCAGCTAAAGGAACACAACCAGTTATTTTTGTATTTGAATAATAAACCCCTACTAATCATATGTATACTTAACTTACTTGCTTTGTACCTACAATCACAGTACTGCTATTTTTTGTATTCTATCTAGACTATATGACTGTATCAATAAACTGTATTGTGTGTATTTTCATTTTATACTTGTATCTAAAATTGAATTAATATTTGTAGCTGTACGTCGTATACGTATTTTATGGTTATTTATAAATGTGGGGCTTTTCTCCCCAGGCCTCCACTGAAAAAGGACATTTTGTCCAGTTGGACTTTCCTGGTAAACAAATGTAAAATAAATAAAAATCTCACTGCTATGTCTCACGCCCTTGTTGCTGTTTGATAAAATGCCTTCTCCCTTGCTTACAAGTGCCTCTTTGTTCTTACCATCTTGCAAATGCAGTTGGCATGGTTTGCATGTTTCCACATCGGCCATTAAATGCAAGATTGGAATTTAGCACCATTTTTGCCTTATCACTGTTGCTTGATTTCTGTAGCCATGGCTGGGGTGGGACATGATGGTACTAAATTTAGAGTACAGAGGTGGTCGTGGATGAGTCCAGGATTTCTGTGGCTATAGCCATAGGGTACTGCAGGGGGACTACTCTGGGTCTCAGTATAAGACTGAGGCTTGGAACAGAGTAGCCAAGGCTGTCACCATTGTAACTAGCATCCCATATACTCATAGGAATTGTCACCACTATAGTGCAGCAAGAAGGAAAGCCAAGGTGGTGCAGCGGTAGCATTGTCGCTTCACAGCAAGAGGTTTTCCCATTCGATTCTCGGCTGGACCACCTTCTGTGTGGAGTCTACATGTCCTCCCCGTGGTCGACTGGCATTCGAAAGACATGCGTGAATGGGTGTGCCTTTGTTAAAGGTTGGGCGTCGGGCTGGCACCTCGGCACCATAAAAAAAAAATCAATTGCCAATCATTAGCAGACCGCAGTTCCGCTGTGGCAACCCCTAACTGGGAAAAGCTGAAAGAAAAAAATAGTGAAGCAAGAAGGACCTCCTTAACTGATGGGAGGATGAGTTTATGACTGCTGACATTGTACAGTTGTGTAAGTACTGACCTATCTATATTAAATGATGTAGAACACAGTACCCAGCCAAGACTGTTATTCAATATTCTTTCATGTCTCTTTGTGTCTTCTTCTGTTTTGTGCAGCTGCTGAAAATATTGCAGTGAACTATGAGGCACACCAACTCACCTCAGAGAAACATGGGATTGTATCCATCAGGTCTTACTGTAAGCCTAGTAACTATTGTAACTGTATGCAGTATGGCAATACTGTAATAAACAGTGATATTTATGGATATCAGAGCAGTGCAATTGATTTATAGTACAACACAGTAAGACCTTCCCATCATACCAGGATGTGGCAAAGGTGTATAGACTGGATAACCATAACTGTTCATTGTCTGAAATTATATAGCTATGTGACATGCCATGGATCTAACTCTCTCTCTCTCTCTTTTTTGTGTCACCCCACCCCTTTTCTCTTATTTTTTGTCAGACATTTTGCTTATAAGACCTGACATGCAACACAGAGAGGTAGACTGACCATTGTGGATCAGCACACCATCCCTCCAGAGGTTGCAGCACTGACACCCAGCACTTCAGAGTCCCAAGCTGTCAGCCCTGCCTCCACGACCTCTGCCCTACCCAGCCCATGCACATTAGGTAGCTCTGCCCTGGCAGCTAATGCACTGGTACCCTCCAGACCAGGAGTAGTATTAGTGGAGGAAGTGGTGATTTTATCACCCACCAAGAGCTAACATGGCTGGTGGAAGGTATTATGGAAAGGGGATTCAGTGTGTCTGAATTGGCTGTGTCAAAAAAGATGATTCATCACATTAATAAGATGCTGCCATGTCAAGCTCTGACGCAGTGATGACAGTTCTAAAGGTAAGGACTAGATTCTTATTGTTCTCAGGCTTGACATGTGTGCACCTCCAATGACCCCTACCTATCCTCAGTCATGGTGTTTCCAACCTTTTGTGTCCATCACCTGCTGTCTCTGTCTTGTTTGTCTTGTATTTCTGCACCTGCTTACCCCTCTAACCTTCCTACCTGACCCTCACATTCCTAAGAAATTTCTTCAACATTCCTCTCTGTTTGAAAGAAAAAAATGTAAATAATGGGCACCTGTTCCACAAAATAAATAAATAAGTAAATAAAAAATAACAAGCCATGCATATCTCTCCACCTCACCTCTGTGCCTTCTTGACACACTTAATTTGGTACAATGGGCTGTACAACACTATTCTGTTGTTGTCACCTACTCTTGGTATGGTGACAGTACAAAACCAGTAAATTCTGGTTACACTTCCATATTTATTTTGTGAAGAAGTGGATAGCTAAGGTTCTTTCTTACTACCTTCAGGCAAATTCATCAATTCTTTCCCCTGTGTCCTCCCTTCTACCCATCCATCCCCTCATTTCACCACTTTTCTATCAACCCCTTTTTCAGAAGTTTAATGTAGAGTACACATAGCCAGAAATGGCCCATAAGAAAGCATTCACTTATTTTGCCTCAGCATTTGCATGAACGTTGGCCTCGCACAAAAGTACCAAGTGACAGTGAATGGCTCTTCATGTCCTATGACGAAACCTAATCAGTTGTTGCCATCAATCGCAGTAGCCTGGTTATCCTCATGTAAAGGTGCTTAAACATGTTGTACTATCAGAATATAGAGTTAATGCAGAATAAAGGCAATACTTTGCAACAGTTCCTCAAACAGTTCTTTTGACTACTGAATGTAACAAAGTGGAACTTCCTCTGTGGAGTGGTGACATAAATCACTTTTTTTGCGCACAGCATCGAGGGTTCAAGTACAGATGTATGTCATATTATTTCTTTATTTTTTTAAACCACCCTTACTCTACCCATATTAATATCAGTTCTTGCATGTCCTACAGCTTCTCCACCACAGTCATCACTTACTGATACAGACCATGTCTGATTGTGAGGGCACACCATAAAGATGGACATTAACAATCCATAACACTACCCTTTAATATGCGTTTCTATTTCTGTGTCAGTCTTCACCCTTCTCTCTCAGCCCTTTGTACTGTTTACTTTTTGATTGGCTGATGGATGTAAATGTATTGTTATGGCATTTTCTGTTTGTCATTGCTTTGCTGAAGAATAAAGCCTACATCTTACATTGGCTAATAGGGCATTACCAGTGACGGCTGGTGACTTCAAATCAAAGGGGGCTGCAGGAGACAGCTGAATGGGTGGGGCCAATGGGAAGGGGTGTGACCATCTAGGAATGGGCAGAGCTATGCTCAAAACCATAAAAACTGAGACTTTAATTACATATGCTGCCCTTGGTGCCAAACCATCATTATGCGAGTCCAATCAAGACAAAATGAGGTGGAGAAGAGAAAAAATATTTCAGTGCATTGGCTACATGACAACTTACTTAATATCTAGATGGAAACAAAAAGGTTGTGAGGCATGAAAAAAAAAAACTTTTTAAATACATTACTGGAATGCCAGTCAAAATCAAGTATAATAAAAACAAGCAGCACTCAACTCAAACCACGTCTCCTTGCACTGCAGTTCTAATTATAATTTATATTCAGCTTTGTAAAAGTACCAAGTAACATGCTGAAAGTAGCAATCTCTGTGATACCGCCACTTGTAAAAATGTTTCTTATCCAAAAAAGACCTGCTGCCTGACAACAATTATGTACTTCTTTCATGGGAAAAACATGATCAAAGTAAAAAACGAACAACAAACAAGAAACAAGCTCAAGATAAATTGCTTAAAGGATTACTGCACAGGTTATGGACCACACATGATAGACTGACTTTCTATTTAGTTTATGAGTAAAGCCTGCAAAGATGACTGCATGTCTCCAACAAATGTAATGAGCTTCTGAAAATATTGTAATCCTGTCCTTTATTTCAAATACTGTCATATGCATTTCAATATCTAAGGCTTATACATTATCTAGTTATGTAAATATGTTCTGCATGGCAACAACAAAAAGGCTTTCAATGTTGATAATTCTTTAACAGTATGCTTATTAAAACTTACTTGCATCTTACAGTCTCAGACAAGCTTACCTGATGGTCATTAAAGCACTGCTACTTAAACACAGAGCAACAGGTACTGCAACAACATGCATTTTCTGAATAATAAGAAGCTTAAATCAACAGTATAAAAATATGACAGAAAACCAGAGCATTCTGCAAAATCAAGGACAGATGAAAAGCCACTGTAGTACTTGTGTCTACCTTGGCTGGGGGGATACTCTGCACACTTACACTGCATAATTGTTCCTTGCCTTGCTTGGGCACATACATAGTCACTATATTGGGGGAATAGGGTACAAGTATGTCACAATTTGAAATGTCTCTGGCTGACTGTGATGGCTCTGACACATTTGTCATACCTAAACAACTGTGAAACTGTATGGACGGCAGGTGCAGAAGCTCAAAAGGAAAATCCAAAAAACACAAAAGTAAGCCAGTACCAGCTGGGATGGGACAAAACAGAGTATATTGAAGTCAAACTACAGTCAACAGACCAGTTTTGGCCCAAAAGCCTTTATCAATGAATGAAATTAACCATGACAGACCACATATTATATACATGACCCAAAGCTATTAATTGGCTGATAAGCCAATAGTACCTCATAAATGATCATTCAAGCCAGGTGAAAATAATCCACCCAATCTCACAATCCATGATTTCTCTTTTTTATTAAGAATATTGTGCCAACCAGATTTACAACATCTATTACCCCAACATTTGTCAATGATAATAAATTTAAAACTAGCAGAACGATGAACTGCAGTGTGTTTATAAAGTGCATTGGTGGAATGTTTGTTTTTAATATTACTGAGATGTTCTGATAGGTTTACTATTGTTTATTCAAACGAAAAACATTTTCCGTTCAAATAAACGAATAGTAATACCGAAAGTAAAAAGAACTAATGTTGACAATGTCGAACCAAATGCTCAAAGCATTTGACTCGACATTGTTCTCAAAACCACCACATGATAGCCATGTAGGAGCTGATGTAAATCAGACTCCTATACAGCTATCACATTTCTGTAGAGGGGCAAGCCCCCCTGCACCCCCCACTCCCCCCTACTTATATATTCTAATTCTGAGATCGCACTAGACTGGGAATGTGGATGAATTTCCATTCCCCACTGCACCACGATCTCTGTGCAGATAGTCGACTTACATTTATGTGAATGCAGTTGTGCATTCGCATAAGTGGAGGCCACTATCTGGTGCAAAACTGTTTGTGCGTTCGACATTCTGATATTCAGCACATTGCAACCGACAAAATGTCGATCGCACAAACAATAGTAAACTGTTCTGATATACGTAGCCTAAGTGATCTAGAGGTCTGGCCAATATAAAAAGCCGAGCATGTGCATACCGCAAGATAAATAACCCAATCACTGCAACAATTGGACAGGAAATTTATAGAAAAAATATGTGGTGTATTTTTACTGGTAAATTTCTTGGTTTGATAAATATATTTGCAAAACGAGCAATGGCCACAAGGAAAGCAGCCCACTGCCCTAGTACCATCCAATGTAACCTGTGACAGACTGACTGATGGTGTATTATGTTTGTAATGACTGAAATGACTACCTATGAAATGTAAATCAACATCTCTCACCAAACAAAATCATTCAATCTTTCATCAGCTAGTAAAATGTCCCAGTGACGCTGCACTAAATCCATAAAGTGATGGGTATTACTCCCATAACTAGTTGTAATCTAACTTTTTGTTTGTAACCATAATTATTATGTTTTTGATATCTAAGTAGATCACCTCTACAAAACTGTTGAACCTCCTTACTGCTTTTCATCAACTGAGCTGAAGTGTAACCCACTCTATAAAACATTTAATTAAGTCTTGGTTGGAATGTGCATAATCTTCTGTGTTGGAGCACATACGATGGATCCTCATAAATTGAGACTTTAGAATATTGCTAATGACATGTTTAGGATGGCAACTTGAGGCATACAACAGTGTGTTCCAGTGAAAAGGTTTCCTATAAACAGAACTAGCTAATGTACTGTCTCGCTGTCTAGATAAATTTACATCCAAAAATTAAATGGAGTCTAGATCACAATTAACCTTAAATTTGATGCCCCATTTATTTTCAATTAGATATTGGACAAACTCACATAGATATACCTGGTCCTATTTCCATACCATCCAGCAATCATCCAAAAATGTCTCCAAATGTCTGTTTCATGAATGATTGAGGTCATAAATAATCATCTGTTCAAGATAACCCATGAAAAAATCAACATATATGGGTGCAAAGGAAGCACACATGGCTGCACCCCTAAGCTGTAGATAACATTTGCTGTTAAAATAAAATACATTTTTAGTAAGGACATGTTCTGCCAAACACAGAAGAAAGGTATTCAATCCTGGACTATATATTAAAGTTTTGTCCAACCAATACTCCAAGGCAGATGACCCAGCCCAATGTGGAATATTGGTACAGGAGAGAAGTTACATCCAGGGTGCACATTAGCCAGACTGGCTCCAATTGTGTATCGGACATGATATTAAGAAATTCAGTGGTATCTTGTAACCATACCCTGACACCCTTTTGCAAAGGCTTTAAGTATGTAGTCAAATAAGCTGACAAAGTTTCAGTGAGAGAACCCTTTCCAGATACAATTGGTCTCCCTGGTGGTTTATTAACATCTTTGTGAATCTTTGGAAGAAGATATAGATACTGTGGTAAAGGATCTTTCACCTTTAGATGGAATAATGTATTCCTGCAAATAATTCCTTCACTAATCGCAATTTGCAAAAATTCATCAATCTCCTTTTTAAATTAAGATGTAGGGTCAATGGGCATACCTATATAAAATCTAGCATCCTGCAACTGCCTATCTGCTTCCTCTACATACTTCGAATGATCCATAATAACTATAGAACCACGCTTATCTGCTTGAATAATAACTATATTTTTATTATTCCTAAGCCTATTTAAGGTTTTAATTTCTGGTGCGGTCAAGTTGCGAGGGAAAAAAAAATTATCCTGATTAGACCCAAAATGCAATTCTTTCAAAATACATTGTTGGAAAATCTCCACATTTTTATTATTTGGTGTAACAAATGTAGATTTATGAAATCTAAAGCCAGTAACATCAAAGGAAGTGCCATCAACACTATCATCATAGAAATGCAGTTTAAGATTTAATAATCTACAAAACAAATACAGATCCTCCACAAAAGTATCGTCAGACACAAAAAATCCAGGTATAAAATGCAGTCCTTCATTAAGTAACTTATAGTCTAAATCTGACAAAACAACAGATGAAATATTCAGAACATTATCCTGAGAAACTGCTTCAATTTCAGAAGATTCAATACCACTTCCAAGGATCCATCTGGATTTGTGCTTCCTACCCACCTCCTTTTTCTGTTAATAAAGGGACTGAATGGGTACTCTGTGTTGACTTTACTTGTTCAATAGAACAAGTTTTTTTGTGAGCTGGTGACATTTGCTGCTTTTCTGTTTCTGGGTCAGTATAAGAAAAGGAATCCTCCTCAGAGGTGTCACTAAATGTTTTCTTCAGAATCGACTTGTTCCTTTTTCTCTTTTGACCTGACTGTATGGAATTCTTTTTAACGAATTTAACACTTTTAACATAGTCAAAAGGCTTCCCCATATTGTAATCCCTTAAATCCCTGTTAAATGTCCTTATTTTCCTGTCCTTGAGTTCCTGTCCAAACTGTAACAAATTCTTGCTTAGTCTGGCAAAACAATTTTGATATATATTGGCAAATCTTCATATTGTTTTTCTTCTCACAAATATCGGTCACTTCAGATATATGTGTATCAATGCTGCATTCATAGTATGAATGTAAAATTTTTACAAATTGCATAGAAGCATTTTGTTGGGTTTCAAACCAAGCTGTTAAAAGTATGTCGTCAGGCTGGCCCACCAAGGGTTTCATTCGGATTCTCAACCCCCTAGGTGTAATACCTTTTTCTAAATAAGTTTTAAAAAGATGCCATACACATGATCTAAGAATCTTCATGCTTTTATAGAGCTGACTGAAAATAGAGGTACAAGAAATATCCCAAGAATTCTCCCCTTGATGAACTCCCACATTTTGGGACAAAAGCCCAAATACCTGAATGTCCTCTTTGTCAGCTGACAACCCCCTTGAAATACTGATGAGATCCATAATATCTCAAAAACGGTAAGCTAACCAATTTCAAAATGAAGTCAAACACTGTGGGACTGTTAAAGCTTGAACCTAACAGCCCAAATTATAATGGATTCATTACTAATTGAAGCTCAGACGATCATGTAAAGTGTGGTCAGTTCTGATGAAAATAACAATACAAATACCCAATATCAATAACCTAAAGAAAGGACTCAGGTGGAATATATAAAAAGTCTATGTCCAAGGTCATAGATAAAAGAAATGAAAAATGATGAAAATCACGTGGCAAGCAATTGACCAATGTATATTCAGTTTAGCATACAAGAATGATGTATAACACCAAACTTAGTGCTTTAAACTATCCAGTTTGGTGATATAATTTGTCTAAAACTGTCTCCACACAGTTCAATAATTGCTTAGTACAATGCATCTCTTCTAATAATTAAAACTGTGTACTAAATGTCAATTGTTCAGCCATACACAAGTCTATACATGGCTTCTTATAAACTATGACCTTCAATATCTATAAACCAGTGACCAATTGTAGATGTATGAATACCTATAGATGAATAGACATATATTTCCCACAAACAAAAATTGGCCCACTCATAAGACCAAAGTTCAAAAACCATGGGCACATTTTAAACATTGCTTGTATAATCTTGGAAAGTTGCTAGAATAAAATGCTGTGTTACCACCATGAGTTTCAATGCCAAGTCTTAAACCCAGGACCCTGTGCACTACAGTCAAGTAACATACCACTATGTCAAATCAGCTGTTTCTTGACTGCTAGGAATACTGAAACCTAAATGGCTATCATTTAGTGAATTCAGTTCTCACCATAGCTCTCGACCTCTTAGCACAAAAAACCTGGACAAAGCCAATAATGGTGGAATACAGCCCCAAAAATAGGGACAAATTTCAAATATTGATCTTATCAACTCAGAAAATTGCTAGAATAAAAGATTTTGTGTTTGCATGTATTTTCTGAGGAATATGAAGTCTGAAATCCAAATGCCTGTCATTATTTAGTGAATTTAATCCTTCATTGATTACAAAAATCCAGAAAACCACAGATTTTATGGGGAACAGAAGAGAACAAAAAATATGAGGCAAAAATCTGGACAGTTTTCACAAGTGGTGGTGGGTAGGGAATTCAGGCTCTTGCTACCTGTACCCAAGATACAGGGTTTGAGCCTGAGTAACTCTAGCCACCAGGTATATTTAACTGGGGCATTTCACACACACACACACACACACACACACACACACACACACACACACACACACACATACACACATACACACACACGCACACACACACACACACACACACACACACACACACACACACACACACACACACACACACACACACACACACACACACCCTTGCAGCAGCTTTGTTCATTCCAAATCACACAAAATAATGAACCTGTTCCTACTGCAGATGAATATTCCCTTGCAGCAGCTTTGTCCATTCAAAATAACAAACCTTGCCAAATGCCAGTAGAGAAATAATCATTAGCCATCCATGTCATGTATGTGACTGCAGATGTGGTAGTCCAATCCCCTTCCACTTTCTGTGGTTACAAACCACATAGACCACTGGGCATCTGTACACTGATGCCTTCTCTTCTTAATGCGGACTGGGTTAACAGCAATCTGGATTTATAGAAAGTAGTCACCAAGCACGCATGCACAGTTCTGGGACTTTAACAGCAAGTCAGTTGGACTCACAGCTGTGCTATTTTGTAAAATTATTTTTTCTTTCTTTTTACAGCTGGGGGCTGCAGTCCTGAAGTCTGATAGCACGTGCCACCCCTGGGTATTACTAACCCTTCAAAGGTGTGATTTTGGCACATGTGAAGAAGGATTTCCTTGGTAGGTTCTAAAGATAATGATTAAGTATGTAAACTTCATTTTTCATTTTGACAAAGGTTCATATCCAGCATTAGGTGAAACTCGTACTGCCTGTTTTTATATGTGTCTTTCCTGTGAATGAGCTGCCTATGTATCTCTCTAAGCCCCTTCTGTTTTATCAGTTGTAATGCTCAGCAGTTGTGTGAGGCCTGGCAATGAGCAACTGTTGTACATCATGCTAAATGACATTTCAAGTGTTATTGCATGATGTGGAGAGTGTTTGCCTTATACCTCATTGTATACCCAGTTAACTTGTCATTTCCCACAAAGCATGTCTCTTATATAGTAGGCATAAAAGATTATTTCAGTAAAAACTACATACACAATTTTGCCAGGCAACATATTTATAATAGTCATTCCTACGTATTCTTAAAGTCATTATAAAATGTTTATATAATAATCATGCTGACAATCTTTATAAATCCACCTTTATATTGGCGTCAAACTCTGCTTCAACTCTGTTTTTTCATTTCATTCAAAGAGTTTACTCCTTCTGCCACAAAGAGAGTTAGATTAACAAATGGATTTTCCACACTAGGTACTGTTCAGAGTGCTGATGGCCTTGCATCGCTGTTAAGCCTGTTTGCACTGTACAAGGCACACCAAATATAGTGTTTCACTGTTTCCTTCAGAAGTAAGGTTGTTTGCTCACAGTATACTGTTGCACAAATGGGGAAGGCAAACACAACACTTCATTTGTGATTTCAGCTTTGGAGCGAACACTGAAAGATATAACAAAATATGGGTAGCATATGTATGCAATATGTGAAAATAAAACCGATGTGTTATAAATGTAATCAGAATCACATTTCCTCTTTGATTGGTATTTGTGCATAGGTTGCCAGGGAGCACTACTGAGTACCACTAACCACTGGCATTTCACAGTCTGAGTTCAACACATCAAGTCCGCACGTGTGCACTAACATTTTGCCAACATCTGAGCAAATATGTTTCTCAGCATTGCACTTTAGGAAGTGATTTTGAAGAACAATAAGTATTGCTGCTGGATGATATTATTTCATTACCTGGAAATTTTTTAATATACTCATGTGAAATGCAATGAACTGTGTGGTTAATTGACCACTTCATTCTGGACAGTTGGGTCTGCACTGCAGCTCTAACACCTACAAATCATATGCAACCACATACAGCCTTGACACACAGAAATCATCATTTTATCCCTCCTACATTGGAACATTAAGAATTACTTGGTATTGACATCCTACATTGACCACACATGACCACATACCATTGCTAATATCAGCTATCAATCATTAAGGTTTATATACCGTCATCCTAAGCTGGATGATCCATGAATTAATTTTACAAATATACCCCCATCACAGAGAGTGCATATTTCTCTGCAGTGGTCATGTTCAGCATTTCAAAAGAAAAAAAAAACACTTATGAAATGACATTCTTTAAGCAAAAATTTCCATTTAGTCAACCAATGTATCTGAACATATGACATTTAGAAAAATATATATCTTTGAAATATGATAGATATGTCATTCCAATTTAAATTTCAGCATACCACATTAGATAAAGCAAATTATTTGTAAAATGTGGTGTGTTTAGTGGATGCTGGGCTGTCTGTGCAAGCATTCAAGAGTTGATTATGCTTATATTCAACTGGAATTACATCAGTGTGCCATTTGAAATTGGGTCAGATGCATTCTTTTTCTACAGATGCACTTGTTTTGTATGACTTGTGATGAAAAATCAAAGAGCACAAAGGCTTCTGAAGGCATCATTTCTGTTTGTTGGAATTTAAAAATATGGAATAATTCTAATATAATTATTAAATAGATCACTGAACAAACAATATTCAGTCTACTTTCAAATGGGGAGAAAATCAATCAATGACACCAATATCCCCATTCTGAAAATGAACTTTGGTTATTGCAAAAATGGCAAGTAATGTTATTTAGAGCTGTGGGTAGATGAAAATGTCATCTTTCCACAGCTGGAGTGCAGCATATGACAATGTAAATGAGGTTTGGAACAGATCATTTTGTCCTGGGACATCTTCAAGTGGGGCTAGATACATAGATTAGCAGGAATTGAGAGAATAAGGGGATGATAGGGTTAAGTCGGATGGAGGGATGTTTAGGAGGAAATGAGGTAAGGGTAGGGAGGGGCTTAGAGGGTTTTGTCAAGTGTAACTGAGGTAGTTGTCACATTTTGGCGTGAACTTGCTATTGCAGGTTCTATGTCCAGGACGACCTTTGGGTGCTGGTGTGGTGAGGTAGGCCTTGGAATGATGTGTTAGGTGGGTAAGGCTTGCCATTTAGAATGTTTGTGAGCTTTTTTTTTTGAGATGTCAGGTCCCGTAGTGAAGCTGCTGAACTACAGGAGACTTACAGTAGTTAATAAGCTAATTAGAGTTAAGGCTAGATGGAATCAGTTTTGTGTTTTAAAAAAAATTAAATAAAAAAAAATATGAATGAAAGCAATGCTCTGATAGTGTTACTGTTGTTAATTTGAGAAGTGGGTGGAATAAGTGAAAGATAGGTGAATTGGCGGTCATTTCCCGAAGTGGGTGTTTTCCATTGGTTGCGAGTTGCCCGCTAAAGAAAATGGCAGTTGGTTGTGCTTTGTGCATTATTAATGTCCGTTATGTGGTCAAGTTAACTTATTGTTTTGTGAGGCACATGCCCTAATTTTGTGTCAGCATGCCTCTTGGCTACCTTGCAACTGTGCTGGAAAGAAAAGGGGGGCAGAAGTTTGCTTCGTAATTTGACCTGTTTTCATAAAGTTTGGTTCTGGCAGACTGGGAGTGACTGCTTTGTTAGTTGATTGGCCGCTTGGTATACCAGTTGGTTTTCCCAGATTTTCACAGATGTCTCTGATTTACAAGTGAATACTTTGGTTCGGTTACGGTGACTGTTGGAGAAGGAGTGGCAAATTGTACATAGTAATTGAGGACAGTGGTGGGGCTTATGGAATATTTTCACATCAGCAGGTGCATTCCTAAGAACATAATGCTGAGGTGTTCCACTCGGCTGAAGCTGTGAGTGGCTTTTCCCAGGTCTGAGAATGGTTAACTAACAGTTGCTGTGGTGCAGGTGCAGTGCGACTCTAATTGCCAGTAGAGTGCAGCCATACCTCTTTAGCAGTAAGGGAGGAAAGTTAGAGGAGTATGCCTCTTTGGTACAGATTTTTGAAGTACTTACAGATCGGTGCCTCATAATTTGGTGTGCTTTTTTGGTGTGTTTTTTGACCAGGGGTAAATCATCAGCCTTCTGGGTGGGGAAAAAGTTTTGAGTAATGTCCCTGGCATAGTTTTTGTTTTCCCAGGTGGGACTTATTTAATTTTGTGACTGGCAGGTTGTCTAGTCCTTGTTAAAGCACAACTGCTGGTAATCGTAGGCAAGTTGGAGTGCTTTATTCCTTGTGTGATGAATCGTGGTTGGCAGTAGCGATTCCAAATATCTGCGGCTGCGTTATATGGTTGTATGACTGAAAGGGATTAGTTGGTAAAGCATCATGCAATATAATATATGGGAACTGCAGTGTGTTAGATGTAGATGTGAAACTCAAAGGTATTGGTAGAAATGCCCAAAAATCTTTAATATAAACATAAAGGGCTATGTTATGCTATAGGGTGATTCAGAATAGTGGTAAGAAAATAAAAATAAGGTTGGTACTTGTCACTGGTTCACTTTTCCACCTCATAACTTTGGTTTTCTAGTTAATCACAGAGATTTGAGGAGAGAAGCCACCAGGTGGTGACATACATTTCAGTTTCTGATTTCACATGTTTGGAGGCCAGCACAGGCCTTGTTTCTTTGGTAGCTTTTACATATAGAGCAATATTTAGAATCTGTCCCTCAAATCTGTTATAGTGAAAGTACAACACATGGTTACTGCAAGTAATTGCAGTCATGCACTTTTTATAAATTTATGGTTTCCTGGCAATTTAATAGCAGCTGTCTAACAACAGAAGTTAGGAAATGTCAGATTTGTGCATTTTAGACTCATACCCCTTCAGAAATACATGCTACAAAACCATGCTCTCACATTTGAGTTTCTGTTGAACATTGGCCCCACATTATTCAGGGTTGGTCTAGATTTCTTGCTCCAAGAGGTTGTGTAGCATGCTCTCGTAGTGTTGGCTCAGCAGTGACTTTCATGGTGGGGAAAGAGTACTTTTGGATTTTTGTTTTAATCTATTTTAATCTTGGGCTTTGAAAACATTATTTTGCTTATCATAATGTTTTGTGATGTGGCTCATGCTGGATTGGTCATATATTTTGAAGATAATGGTTCTAAGTCTTGATGGATATTTTATTTTGCTGTGTATCTGTATTGAATTTAGGTAGATGGTAGGTGGCATGTCCTGTTAGTGTTCAGATGAACATGTTTCATATGATGTGTATGTCTTTACTGTGGTACCAGTATTTCTCAATTTATGGATTATGTAAAGTTCTGGCTGCGTGTGATAGCAGGCTGGAGCTAATAGGCCCTTGTTTATGGGTGACTAAAAGGACATTAGGTTTGACTAATGCACTCTTCGTTTCGGCTAGGTAATGTTCGTAGTTACCAACATAGACATGAATGGATAACCAAATGAAAGTAGATGACTGTCAGATTTTTCATATGCAGTGTGTGAGGATTATTTTAGTTTTTGTAGTGCAAATTTTTAAATACGTAAGCTTCTTATATTTTATTCAATATGTTTAGAGGAAAGAACTTGTGGGTAGGGGTGTACTGGGAGTTCCACTCAGCTTACAAGCACAATAGTTCCATGCAGATTACAAGTAGTAGAGATATATATTTCAGGTGCCAATTTTAAAGTTTCATAAATTGTGAGACATTTATATTCAGCTCAATAACTCAGGAAACAGAGAAAGGGAAAGAATTTAAAAGTGTATTGGGGAAGGCTGTTAAATGTATTGGGGTGGCTGTCCTCAAGTTCCTTTTGAAGAGGGTCACAGGTGGTGAGTCATAACTTTCATCTGTACAGATTTTCACAGAATGTCCAGATTTTGCTTCATATTTTTGATTCATCTTTCATGGAATTGTGTTTTTTTTTGCAAATCATTGAAGATTTATGTCAGAAAATGGCAGATATTTGAGTTGCTGATTTCATGCCCTTCAGAAAATTCATGCTAATGGAAAACTTGTTGTTCTATTTACTTTCAAAGTCTGTAAGAGCAATATTTACAGAAAGTTCCTATGTCTGCGCCTTAGTTCCCCATTATTTATGGTTTTGTCCAGAGTTCTGTTATAACAGGTGGAGAGCAGGAGGTGTTTGTAAGCCAGGAGTGTGTTTTGCGGGTAAAAGTATATAAGCTTGATAATCATTATTGTACATGCACGAACTGCAGTTAATGGTTAGTGAGAGCTTTATTCTCAGCTGATAGCTCAAAATAGTACAGGTTTCCACATAATATTCAGATGTTGCCTTAATTTTGGTCTGTTCTTCATCGAACATGGGGTTGCCTGATAAATCACTCTGACTAAATAATGCCATATATCTCAGTTTTGGATTCCATATTTCTCAGGTGAAGATGCCATATTTCTCAGGCAGAGCATGATAATACCAGTTCAGTTAAGCTATCAAATTACTGAATTTATAGGAGCAGTATTATAAGATGTGTCACTATTGTAGGCCCCCTCCCCACCATTATTTTAGCTCTCTCAGACTCTTGCATTAAAGGCGGAGAGGAATGGACCCAGATTAAGTCTATTTATGAAAAAAAAAAGAAAAACGGGGGGGGGGGGGTGTTTTTGTTTTTGGCAGGCACTGGGATGATCGGGAGCTTACGCGGGAGAGTGCAGACAAAGGCAGGCATTTGAGTACACACTTTGACTGTGGAGGGTGCAGGCAAGGGCAGGCATTTGAGTGCAGATTTTGAGTTTTCTTTTGTCCGTGGAACTTCAGGGAGCATGGACCTTGGTGACCTCAGATGCTGGTATTGCACTCTTAGCCATCGCAAGTCATTGCTGTCACAGATGCTTGTAGAGCAAAGCAGTTCAATGGAGAAGCTGGCATGACTTAATGTGGTCATTAAGAAGCAATGGTTACATGTGTGCCACAAATTTATGATTTTTCCTTTCTTTTGTAGGTGGGGAGGTGCAGAGTTGACCTCGGTCAATGGCCAGAATGAAGGAGGCCCGAAAGGTGATGAAGGCTGTTGCAGTGGATGTCAGGTTGCCTGTGTGGAGCATAATGAGGCCACAAAGGGCAGTGTGCAGAGTCAGCAGTGGTCAGTGGTCTGAGGGGACTGGAGTTGCAAGGTAATGGATTCTGAAGTGGTGGATGCTCTGGTGCTGGAGTGGGGTATGGCACAACGAGGACACAGGTAATTCTACTTATTTAGGACATAATTCCAGGGGCTCATTTAGGCTGATAGAAGTGGCATGTTTTGAGATTACTATGCCATCAGGTACGCTTGAGGAAAATTAAGGGCATGAGTGGGGGAGGGTGTAGCAGGTTTTAGTTAGCATTAAGGGGATCTTGGGGTAGAATTACCAACAGCTGAGGTTGGGTTGATTTTGGGATCGGTGGGTAACGAGGTCTCTGGTAATTTTCACACGGTAGGTGCGCGGCTAGGCATGTTGGATTTGGTTGTAGATTTTGAGGTGGATTTACAGTTATATATTCAGGTTACTGTGTTGAGTGAGGGACCATGATCTGATATTGTGATAGGAAGCTAATATGGTTCATAGGGCTTGGTAGGTATTGGTGATGTTTCATACTAGGTTAGGGTTTAGATGGAGTACTGCAATAATTATTTTATTTATGCTTGAGAGAATTTGTAGGTAGAGTTGGTTGAAGCATTGTAGGCATGAGGGTGTTTTTGGTACATTTTGGGAGCAGGGTGCTTTGTTTACGTGGGTGATAGTGGGGTTTAAGCAAGGCATGTGTTTGGAGTTTTACAGCAGTTGGCATGTCCTCCTACTTTGGCGTGGTTAGGGTTTATTGCTAGGAGGGGTTTTAGGAGGTATTGACTTTGTGGGTGTTTAAGGTTATGCAGGTGTTAGATGTTTCTAGCCCTTAGCACCTTAATCAGAAGCATAGTAATGGGCTTTTGTGAAATTGGTTGGTTTCAGTGGTTGATGGGTAGGCTTGGGTTGAGTGGGTAATAGGGACAGATGTTGAATACTGTAAGGTGGGTGTTACGTGATGACTGGTTTGTGGATTTGAGTTCAGGGGGTTATAGTTTTTGTGGCATTTTGTTATGGCCATAGGTGATCATTTTGGTAAGGTTTGGAAGTCAGCAAAGGTGAGAATGACTTTAGGTGCTGTGGTTGTATAGGATAATCGGAGGGATGGTTGGATGGCTTGGACGATTATTATGTAAGGTTGCAGTTACAGGTTGGTTGCTTAAATGCCATAATGCCCAGATAAACATTTTATGTTTATAATGGACAGTTTGAGTGACGTCAAAATTGTTATGGTGCTGACATTAAAGGGATTTAATTTGGTTAATACATTCATGTTGGTGGTAAAAGTGGCAATGCATGATGGAAGGAAAGTAGGTAGTCGCCTATGTAGAGTTTTAGTGGTGATGGGTTTAGGGTTTGCATTTCCATTTGGCTGGTAATGTCTTTTGAATCCTCCTGAGGCTTCCATTGGTCGTTAGGTATGAATTATTTAGTTCATATGTGGTGGTCATGCTAGGCTAGGAGTTTATGGTTTGTTCCATTAGCACAAGAAAAGGATCAGTGGTGGTTTCAGTTATTTGGGTAACTGGCTATTTTGCTATTTATTGCTATTAAATGGAATTTGGAAAATGGTTATGTGGTTATTATTTCTTTGGGCAGTGAAATGGGGTTGCAATCTGATGGGAGGGTGTGTAATTGTCACTGCATGGTTTCAAGTGGCAGTGGCCTCAGGGTTCATTGTTTAGATGGCCCGGGTACAGTTGGCCTGCCAAAAATGAGTACAGAGAATGATGTTTGGCCTTATGGGGTTTATGGTGAGAGGGGGAACAGCCTGGTCAGGCTGGTGGGCGGAGAAGAGGGGCATGCTTGCTCCTTTCTGTCCCGCCTCTGGTGTTGGATGTGAAATTCAATAAGTTGGGAAGGAAAGTGAGCGGTTGGTCTGTTTGATAAGTTAATAGGCAGGCAGAGCTGCTTATTTGGATGGTGGTGTAATTCAATAAATTGAAGGTGAGCGGGGTAATGCTGCCTTGTTAGTGCAAAGATAAGTGAGCAAGTGGGGTACACTGCTTATCAAGGGTGGGTGGTTACGCTGCCCTTATGGTTGTTTTATGTTTTGTCCCAGGGACATTATTATCACCTGTGTCATGTTTTTGGTTGAAATTTATAACTATTGGTTAACAATCATATTTATGGAAGTTTAATAAAGGTCGTCAAATGTCATTCAGTGTTGTGTGTTTATTGAAGTGGACCAGGACAAATGAGGTTTGGAACAGATCATTTTGTCCTGGGACATCTTCAAGTGGGGCTAGATACATAGATTAGCAGGAATTGAGAGAATAAGGGGAGGATAGGGTTAAGTCGGATGGAGGGATGTTTAGGAGGAAATGAGGTAAGGGTAGGGAGCAGCTTAGAGGGTTTTGTCAAGTGTAACTGAGGTAGGAGTCACATTTTGGCGTGAACTTGCTACCCTCCCACCCTCCCCCTTTTTTATTGGGGATTATGATTATTTCAGTTTGGGAAGGCGGAGAAGAGGAGCTGGCTTTCCCTCTTCTGTCCCCCCTTTGGTGTTGGATGTGCAATTCAATAAGTTGGGAAGGAAAGTGAGCGGTTGCTCTGCTGGATAAGTTAATAAGCAAGCAGAGCTGTTTATATGGATGGTGGTGTAATTCAATAAACTGAAGGTGAGCGGGGTAACGCTGCCTTGTTAGTGCAAAGATAAGCGAGTAATTGGGGGATGCTGCTTATCAATGGTGAGTGGTTACACTGCCCTTATGGGTATTTTATGTGAAGAATTATATGACGCCTTCTGTTTGTTTCTTGCTGTTACTTGCATTTACATGCATGCATACCAAAGTATATTTAACTATTTATTGTGACCAGCTAGTCTTATTACTCTATTGTACTAAGTACAATAAATACACAGACAAACTGCTTCAATTAATATGCATTTTACTATTACATTTTCCTTTTGGATATACAAGCATGCAACACAGATGCTATCAGCTCTCTATGACAAATTCCCAAAGCTTGTTTATACACACTCATATTTATACCAAAAGCCTGATATTTTTTTCTCAGTCTGATGTATTACAATCTTCCTTTGTATAACACTTTTCTTTGTTCTTCTAATTTATGATTTGTCCTTCTTTTTCTAGTTCGGTGGTCCAAGGAAACTTAGTTTTGCATTATCTAAAACATGGTGTTCCAGCAGTATCTGAAACTTGATGTTATAACTTTATCTTGCTTGATGTTACATCTCTTTACTTCATTGATGTCCTTCCAGCTGCCATCTGTGCAGTTATTTTTACAGACTTTGTTTCCTAATAATATACTCTTTTATATGGATGCCAATATCTAATTAAGCTATATATGTTTGCCAGCACACTTACTACTTTCTGCATTTTATACTATTTCTATACTATTTCTAAATTAACCCTTTATATTTTATATCAACTTTTTATTCAAACTAATAATCATGCTAGCAGCAGTTACTATTATTCTTTCAGGTCCCCCTTATTTTATTTATTTATTTTTTTGGAGGAATGGACTAAACTTTAGTTAAAGAAAAGACTGCATTTGTTTCATTAGCATTATCATTTGCAGCATTTACCACTTTGCTCATATTTGCAATCATAACATGTCGAATTATTGCAACTCTTTGTAACCTGCAGCATATAAAACAATTCCACGCTGTCATTATTATGACCCCCAAAACTACCAACGCAGGATGTATTAACCAATTTTGCAATTTGGTCTCAGATGATGACCATTTTGTGAATATGTCCCACCAATTATGGGCAGTGTCAGTTTCTGTTTTTGTCTTTTACTATTAACACTGGGTTATTTGAAACTACAGGTGCAAAGTCTGGTGCCACTTTAAACATTTTGAAATTTGAAGGCATTATTTTCATTTAAACAATATTTTGTTTAATTTACAAATTTAATTTGTCTGTCAAAGATACTTGTAATGACTTACTTCCATTGTGCTAGTAAATGTACAATCTGTGAGATATCTTTTTCTACTAGTTTTTATACCAAGCTCTTTTAAATCTGCATTAGGTATCTTTAAAACTTGGAAATGTAATATTGAAGTGCAATATTGTTTTTTTTGGTATTGTTGTCCTATCATAGTACAAGTGGATGGTATTTTTACCATTTGATCTGTATAAAGTGTTGGCCTGTTACCTAAAATGCTAAGTATTTTAACCCATGGTCCTTTTCTTGTATTACTGTGTTTATAGTATTGGTAGAAATCATACCCTTTTTCTCCTGTTGAGTTTATTCTTATTTTTGTGTTATTGTCTACACATTGTGACATTTCTGCACGATGTCTTCCGTTGTCAGAACTGTTACATTTTTGAGGTAATATACAGCATCTAATAGAGCTTGAGCTGTTTACTGAAATGTTTATGTCAGTCTTTGATTCTTTTTCTACGTTTAGGTATGCCTGACCTTGTTTACCTAACCATGCTGTTATATTTGTGTTAAAAGTTATCCTCCCCAATGTACGCTTTTTACAACTGAAATTATCTTGTGTTCTATTTTGTGTAGTATTTTCCTAAGTTTTATTCATGAAATAGTGTAATTCCCTCTGTTTTGATGTTCAGAATGATGCAAATGAAATGCAGATGTCTATGTTGAATGCTGCGTGCCTTGTCTCACAGCTGCATTTTTATCTATAGTCCTTAAAGCATGTTCCAGACACTGAACATTCAGCTTGTCTCAAGCTGTACTAGAATATATGTATGCTAGCAAACATAAATACATGCATTTAACTAACTATATTATTTCTACATATATTATAGCAGCAGATATGTATATGCATTTAAATAGCAAATAGATGTGCATATGCAATTATACATTTTTAAACATATTTATCACTCTATAAATTCCCTCTGTTTTATTTTAAATCTAAAACTGTCTATATTAGTATGTACTTTTTAGTCAAGTTATATTGCTATTAACTAGAAACACACTGGGAAACAAAACCTTTAGTTTTCTTTTAATACAGCAAGTTAACACAGTTTAATATTGCAACACAATGATGACAACCATTACTATTAGAACTGGATGAATCTGAATATGACTCTATACACTGATGTCCTATACAGTAATTTATTGACGATGCTTGAGGATTTTATTGCAAGAGCATTGCAGTCTTGTTTTTTGAAAAAAAAATCCCACGTCACAAATGTCCAGCTTTGACTTGTTACTCTATTTACATAGATAAATCATTTACTATATACTGTACAGAATACACTTGCTTGTACAGATTGTTTTTGCATTTGTACATACATGGCTGTAATGTACACTTAGTCCAGTTTACAAACTTAGTATTAAACTGAAGCCTGCTAATTACATTACTTGAAACATTAAAATGTATTTTTGGTATTACCACTTTGCCCTTTTATTTGAGTCCATTTTGCAGTACTATTTACACAGTTAGTGTAAAATTGAAAGTATGCCCTTCTCCCTGTAGTATACATCATTTTATTGCAGTATTGTTTATTTGTTTTATGCTGTGAGAATTAAATGTATGCTTGCCTTTTGGCTGTTACCTAGACTGTGACACTTTGGTGTTAGACATTTGCTCATTTTTTGGCCATTTTCATTTTCATAAAGCTTTTGCTGTTGCCTATACTGTTAAAGTTGTAATAGGAATTGCTTTTACCCATTTTGAAAAGACGTTTACTACTACTACTACTAACTATTTGTACCCTCCCTTTTTGTAAAGGGACCTGCATAATTTATTTGAACTGCATACCATAGCCCATGTACTGACGGTACTCGGTGTAGTATTTACTTGCAAACAGATCATTAATGACATATATGCAAAAGTATGACATCTTATTACAATTACCAAACAGAATTTTTGTAGACTTTTGTGCTTTTTGCTTAATGCTGTATGTGAGTACTTAACAATAATGTTTTAGAAAAATGTAAACCATTTGGCCTGGCAACCAGTCTTGTTTCCTTGACCTTATAAATGTCAGTATCAGTAACATTTTATGTTATGAAACATTCCTTGTAACTACCCATTCCAGCCTGCAAAGATTTAAGCTTACATTACTTACTTTTTTTCTTTCTGCGCATTCCAGACACTTAACCCTTAACTCCTTCAGCACTTACTCGTACCTTCAATCATTTGTTAATATACTTGCAACTTGATATTAGAATGCAGTTGTAATAAACATTAACTTGCCTAACTATGCATAATATTGTTTTTGAATACTGTTTATGCTGGAGTCTTTGCTATTTATTATGCTGTCATACTATTACAAAATATTGTAAGAAACAAAAGAGATATTGACTTAACTAACACATGCTTAAAACAGATATATTTACATGATTTACATTTGCTGGTGTCTGCGTGTTGCTGCACTTTAGGTGAAGAGAAAATGCATGCATGTCAGTCTTGTGACATCATGCCTTTACTGCGTTTAACTACTCTCATTTGATTTTTATGCCCTAGAACTGTTTTGTTATTTGAAATGGTTTTAAAATCACCATTTAAGTCCCTTGCTTTAACTGAATACAAGTTTGTGCTGTGTATGCTTAACCATTTTCTAAATGTAGAATAGTATGTAGTAAATTATTTGTTATCAGCGTAAACTGCTGTTGCTTTAACTCTTTACTAAGCAGATTATATTTGTCAGTATTCTGTTCTGCTGACTTTAATGCTCTTATGAACTTTTGAAAAAGTGTTTGCATATGTTGTCTGAACTTTTTGAACTCACTCTGTGTCTTAGAAGTTAATTAAAATTTTTTGCCAGTTTGCCATGAACCTCGTCTCTGTTCTTATCTGTTTTGTAATATGCAGTGGTTTTATGCCACTTTTGTGTAGCAAGATGTACAGAAGATTCTGTAAATAACTGACTTGACTGATATTGTAACTCAGAAATTAACATTTTACATGTGGTGACAGGACATAATGCATCTGGTTGTTTACCATTACTTTTATGACATTGCACACAGAAAGGAGTTTCATATAACTTGCACAATAAACGTTTACTGTCATACCAGTGATGTTGCTGTTTAAGATAACAGTCAAACATAATGCATTCAACTTTACCTAGTAAAGTACTACATGTGCTACAGTTATGTTTATACCAATGTTTAAATCCTGACCATACATGTGCTGGACTATTATTGATATCTACCTGAAAGGTAGTGTTACATTTTACAGTTCTTTTGTTTATGGCATCCATGCTGTAGAATGAGAAACAAAAAGAGAATTACCAGTTTCTGTGTGGAAGGTGACCAAATCTTCCATTGAGAAAACGTAGAAAGTCCCTCGTTGATTTTCACAAAATGTGGTCAAACACATCTGGCAGATTCAGCTGTGTGAATGTAAAGGACCTGTGGACCTTTAAGAGATGCACTGTTCTGCTACTGGATACTGTGCAGAAGAAGGAGGCAAATGTTTGCACTGGAACTGGACGTACTAACTGAATAAAATGAAAAAGAAGCTGCAGCTGTCACAATAAGAAACCATTTGGTTCATCAACTGTGGCTCTCCAGTGAAGAATTATATGACGTCTTCTGTTGGTTTCTTGATGTTACTTGCATTTACATGCATGCATACCAAAGTATATTTAACTATTTACTGTGACCAACTAGTCTTATTACTGTATTGTACTAGGTAAAATAAATACACAGACAAACTGCTTCAGTTAATACCCATTTTACTATTACATTTTCCTTTCAGATCTACAAGCATGCAACACAGATGCTGTCAGCTCTCTATGGCAAATTCCCAAAGCTTGTTTATACACACTCATATTTATACAAAAGCCTGATACTTTTTTCTCAATCTGATGTATTACAATCTTCCTTTGTATAACACTTTTCTTTGTTCTTCTAATTTATGATTTGTCCTTGATTCTTTTTCAAGTTCCGTGGTTCAAGGAAACTCAGTCTTGCATTATCTGAAACATGGTGTTCCAGCACTATCTGAAACGTGATGTTATAACTTTATCTTGCTTGATGTTACATCTCTTTACTTCAGTGATGTCCTTCCAGCCGCCATCTGCGCAGTTATTTTTACAGACGTTGTGTCTCAATAACATACTCCTTTACATGGATGCCAATATCTAATTAAGCTATATATGCTTGTCAGCACACTTACTACTTTCTGCATTTTATACTATTTCTAAATTAACCCTTTATATTTCATATCATTCTTGCAGTTTTTTTATTCAAACTAATAATCATGCTAGCAACAGTTACTATTATTCTTTCATTATGTTTTCTCCCATGGATTTTATTATCACCTGTGTTTTTGGTTGAAACTTAAAACTATTGCTTAACAAGCATATTTATGGAAGTTTAATAAAGGCAGTCAAATGTCATTCGGTGTTGTGTGTTTATTGAAGTGGACCAGGACAAAAACTGTTCTACAGTGAAAACTGAAGGTATTAGCTCCAAGCCAAGGTTAGAGTTCCAGTGAGATAAGCCAATACAACTGAGTGGAGGTTTGCACATTATTACCAAACTTATTGTGTAGTGTGCTTTCTTTGTAAATTATGCAAAAATTCTTAAGCACCTGTAGTAGCTTGTTTGAAGGTGTTATGCATAATTCTCCACTGCTTATCTTAAAATGTGGATGTTGTCAGACTATTCCTTCCTGGAAATAGAGGAGTTAATCTGATGGAAGATTATATCAGATAACTGAAGCAGCAGTGGGAAAAACTAGGAAATTATTGTAAGCATAAGCCAACATAAAGGAGTGCATGTAGGTTTAGAAGCTCAGCACACCTGGGCTCCCCTTATCTTCCATTAGCTTTCCTATATCCAGTCAGATAACATGGTCGTATCACAGCCTTGGAACATTCATTGTGGAGGTAATTCAAATAATAATAATAATAATTAAAGTAATCTATTAAACATGTAAATCTTGACCTAATGACACTTCACCGAAATTAAGTATATTTTTTCTAAGAGAATCCATACTCACCAGATCCGCCATCAAAAGGCATTGGCATCATTTAGCAAACTGAACAAAAACTTTATAATAGTGATGGTGAAATTGTCTCAGCACCATCAGCATCATACAAAAGGTGGATTTCTGACTCTGACATTTGAGACCCATATTCAGTTATGAATTTAGGGCCAGACAAGGATGGAAACGTAATCTGATACAAATGCTAATTTGTTCAGGCAACCAGATCTTCCTAGGTCCCTGATGAAGCAGTCTGTTTGTTCATTTCACATCTTTTACCAAGTTTACATGATGGCCATGGTGTTTTTCTGTCTTACTCTAGTGAAACGAATGCCTTGCTTACAGTGATTTATTCTTACCTGCTCTCTACAAAATAATTTCCAAGAATACTTTATCATGTAACTGTAAAAGATTTAGTTGTGTAATAGCCTTTTGAATGGTGATGGTCTTTGAACAATAAATCATTATACCAAGCAAAAAGAAGGCATCTCTGAAAGATTTCCTCAATACCTTATTATTTTCTGGATAAAATAAACACTTTCCTCATTTTATATGAAATAGTGCAGTTTGTATTAAGATATGTGAGTTATCTGAACATTGTGCATTTTGTTGTCTAAATATATACGTAGATGATATCCTGGTTTCATAGATTTCATAATATTTCAAGACTTTTGAGGCTTATGACCATTTATGCCTTGCCAGCACCCTCCCTCAGATCACATCCCCTTTCCCCAAGAGGGACAGATCATTCAACCCTGGAGTAAATTTGTGAATAATCATCGAGTCATCTAGACTATGTTGTAAGGAAGCTAATGAGTCCCACTGCCTAATATGCAGAGATATTTATTCTTGTGGTTTGGGAGGCACTGGGTTATAAACCTTTCTTCCACCGTGCTTTATTTATCTGTTGGTGAAGATTTAGTTCCCTGGCTTAGCACTGATGGAGGTATTTGACTTCTGAATATACTGAAGGGGCAGGACAACAAGGTCTCTAATAAGGCATTGCAAGACAGATATCTCCCCTCAAAAATTTATAAGACACCAAATAAAGAGATAGAACTTCCAATCTATTTTTGATAGCTCAGAAACTGTAGGCTTTTAATATTTTTCATTAGAAACCTTTGGGATCTTTATAATTGTTTGATATGTTTTATTGAGATACATCCTGAAGAGACATTGTACTCAATAATTGGTCTGATCAATGCTGAATATAAAGGAGTAATTACCTCTTTAGATTTGGATGGCATTCATTTAGTACCTAGTTATGCTAAATAAAATGATTTCTTGACAAACATTGTCACATCATGGTCAATGGAAAGGGAATTTTCAACACATTTTTAGGATACTGACTACATTTTTTTGTAGTGGTATATAGTCTGTGCAAGATGTTGATTGTAGGGGCTGTCTACCAAAAGTGATGATACTACACTTTTCAGCATTTAGTTTGAACATATTTTTCATACACCAAAAGACGTCTAACAGGGACAATTCAATTCTGAAGGGACTGGCTGCAAGAAAGTGACTTGATAACAACCCCCAGTTTGCAATCATCTGCAAATGCTGCTAGCCAGTGGTCTTGGCTCTCTGGTTGGAGATCTGAGAAGTAAAGGACAGAAAGGAGAGGTCCTACCAACAATCCCTGAGGGACACCTGCATACCTTTTGATGAGGTGACAGCAAATCATACCATGTGCGTTCTGTCAGCAAGTTTGCTATCCATCTTACCATATAGGAATCAGTTTTAAAGCATTTAGCTTTTGTGTGATGCCAGCATAGAGAATGGTGTTAAAGGCCTTGGTTAGGTCAAGATACACTATGACCACTGCATAGCCACCACCTATAGCCTTGGATGCAGTTTACCAGAGTCAGTAGATAGGATCTATCCTTCACAAAGCCAAACTGTTAAGGGTCAAGTCTAATAGGATTATTTATATCATAGTTTATGACGTTAGTTATAATCATGGCTTTCAGTTGAGGATTTCTTGACTGAATATTCTGTAATCACCTGCGTCAGTTTTAAGATCACCCTTATGGAGGGACATTGCCATTACAGTGTGACACTCATCAGGGGCAAAACCAGGGGCTAAACTTAGGTTAAACAGATTAAAAAGTGGGTCTGCATGGGCATGTTTAACACCATTAATTAAATACCCAGGCATATTTTTAGGTCCCTTGGAAGAGATATTTTTGCTTTAGGTTAGAACTCTCAAAAGCTTATTCTTAGAGATAATTTCATCAATATAACAAACAACACAGGGACCAACACATTACTTTAATCTCCTGGCAACTCGGCCTTTCGCCTGGTACGCTCTATCCTTGGGGCTTAAATCAGGAGGTATGTTTGAATTTTTGAAGAGTTATGCAACCACAGAATGTAGTTTGTAAGTTTAGGAATTAATGTAGGGTGATGTGTTATAACTGTTTTGTGGGTTTTCAGTGGGGGAAGTTTGTGTGTGTGTATACATACACATATATATATATATATATATATATATATATATATATATATATATACATATTTTCATGTGTAATTAGAGTGTGCATGTATTACTGCATTATATAAGGAAAGGTTTGTGCACACAATAATGTATTTAGACATTTTAAATTTATATATGTAAGAATGCAAGCAAAATTGTTATGAATTTTATGTATATTCACAGGGATTAAGTGACTGGAGGGTGTTTAATTATTTGTGTGTTTAATTGTTGGAATGATTAATTAACCTTTCAGCATATGTATTTAAGAACTGCTGCTTATGTGGAAAAATGATCCCTCGAAGGCAAAAGGCCGAGGTACCAGAAGAATAAAGCAGTGTGTTGGCATCCTGTATTGTTTGTTATTTTGGACAGTTGTTTGTGGTGTTGTTTTGGAATATTTCATGGATTGGACGTGGTCCTTTGGGTGGAAATGGATGTTACCAGCAGAGATTTGTCCTTTTCAAATTTTGTCAAGGAGAGAGAAGAAAATGTTTCCAGTTGGATCCATGGTGTTCCCCGGCATCAAACGGCTCAATTGGACATTTTGAACAATTGGAGAGACTGTTATTTAAAGAAGTAAGCTTATTTTATTATGTGAAACTGTTGGGGAGATATCTGAATCTTAGAATTACACCCAGAGGTCTCCATACAGATCACTTACCAGCTGGTGAATTTGGGGAAGAGGAGCAAGACTTTTGTAAGGATTGGAAGCAGGTAGTTCTTGAATGTATTTTGAGTTGGCTAAGAATTCTGATTAAACATAATAATAGGGCACTGGAGAAGATACGGGGTGATATTCTAGCAATGGAAGAATCCATGAAAGGGGATATTTCCGATGCAGTCATTGGGACTAAAATTAATGACATTAAACGAAAACTGGACAAGGTGGAACATGATATTGTTGCCAGAAAAGAGAAAAATTGTCCCGTGATATTAATGATTTTAAAATCGGACTGATTTATCAATGGCAACATAAGCCCTGTTTGGGGTGGTCTAAAAATAAGTTGTACAGTGATCATAATGGTGGCTGTGATTCTTCAGTTTCCTCAGGGGAGCTAACTTCTAAGAAAAGTGTCTCTTTTGAGAGTATCCCTGAGCAGGAGTCATCTGACTGGATTATCCATTTGGAACAACAGCAGCGGTCTCAGCAACAGCAGAGGAATCATGGAAGAAACAGCAGAAGTAAACGACAGGGAAGATACTTCTAATGTGAATGATAGCATTCAGGAGAAAATGCCATTTCATGAGCAAGGACTATTAAATATAATTAATCTGTCTGATTTGACTGTATCTCCGGCTATGGAAAGTGTACATTTGAAGGGTGCATAGTTTGTACTCACCAAGACTCCCACATTAGCTAGCCTCCTGACTGAAGATCAGAAATTTAGTCGTAAGTTACATTTGAGAGTATATTTCTCAAAAAAGACTTTGAGTCAGCCATGCAATTCTGAAATAGAGCTTGATGATTCGTTAATGGATGTTTCTATTTATGATTGTGATACCAGTATCTTTGATATGGAACAAAGTGATAATGAGGAATTTCCTGTTAATAATAAGGTTGAAAGTTGGGCATTTATTATGGGTTATGGTTGTTTCTCTATTCCAGCACTTCCCTGTTTTTCAAATGTGTTTTCCTCTCTTAAATTGTCGCAAGTTATTGACCTGTTTAAGAAAATGTTATATTCCAATATTGAGAAGGAATATAAGAGGTTTAAATGTAAAAAATATAATTTGAATAAAGATGGCACCTCACCTAAGTGTCATGTTTAATCATAGCCTCACCTCAGGTTTCGTGCCCACTGAGTGGTGCAGAGCTACAGTTATCCCACTCCACAAGGGGGGATCCACCTTGGATCCCAGAAACTACCGTCCCATCAGTCTGACAAGCCTTATCTGCAAGGCCATGGAGCACATTATCATGGAACTTGTAAGCAAAGACATTGGCAACCTTCAAACACTGGACCCCATCCAGTTTGGGTTCATGAAGGGCCGATCTTGTCTCCTGAACCTGATTGACTTCTTTGAATCAGTCTCCAGAGCAATGGACAAGGGTAAAGTGGTCCACACAGCCTATCTAGACCTTTCCAAGGCCTTTGACACCATCCCCCACTCTGGAATCATAGATAAACATACTAAGCTGGGCATTAATCCCTACATCACCCAATGGGTTGCTAACTGGCTTACTGATAGAACCCACACTGTAAAAGTAGCCGACTGCAAATCCAGCTCCAGATAAGTGACAAGTGGAGTACCTCAGGGTTCAGTCCTGGGAACGCTCTTGTTTGGCATCTACTTCTCTGAAGTACAGGCCAACACTAAGGGACTCTGGCTAACAAAGTTCGCAGATGACTGCAAACTGAGAGCCATTATTGAATCCCCAAATGATGTGGATACTCTACAAAAGGGCCTTACAGAAACAGATGCTTGGTGCCAAAGTCATGGGCTCAAGCTTAATGCCAAGAAATGTATAGTTATCCTCTTTGGGAAAAAAACATGTACCCATGAATTACCACATAGGTGCAGTACACTAAACACCGAAAGTGTGATGAGAGACTTACGGACACAGGTGGACAGTGGTCTCACCTTCGATAACCACATCGCCACAACAGTTAGGAAATCCTTCTATGTGGCACACCTCATCACTAAGTGATTTTCATCCAGAAAAAAGGAGGTCATTGTCCCACTGTACTCATCCCTCATTAGACCCATTATAGAATACAATGCCCCATTTAGCATGTACCTCTCAAGACATCTGCAACAACTGGAAAGGCTGCAAAAATACCTCATTAAAAGAATCACAGGCCTAAAGCAGATGCCCTACGCTGACCGCCTTAAAATACTCCAGCTATACTCTGTCGCATATCATCTACTCAGAGGCGATCTCTGCTTAACATACAAGGCCATGTCAAACCCAGAGCTGTTGGACATGCTACACTTAAAGAAATCCCAATCCCTCAGAGCCACATGCTCCGGGGATCTAAACCTTGTCATCACAATAAACAAAACATGCTGGTGGGATAGGTTCCTGACCCAGAGACTCCCCAGACTCTGGAATAGATTGCCCATACATGTCAAGCAAAGTGCCTCTTTGGCCCTCTTCAAAAGGAACCTAGACGATTGGATGGGAGAAAGGAAATTCACCCCAGGGATCACGTCAGTCCCCCTGCTAGACAGGGGTCCAGGGAAGTAAATAGTGTGGGAAGAAATAGCCAGGGAATTGTTATGGCTAGGTTTGTATAGGCCCTAGGGCTGATAGCCTAGTACCAACCTATGAACCTATGAACCTATGAATGGCAGGCATTGAAAGAATTTCAGAGGCAAACAATTTCTTTTGTATTTAAAGAAACTGACAAAGGGGGAAATTGGGTATAGTCATGAGTAGAATACACTATAATAAAATGTTTTTTGATTTATTAGGACAAGAGAGGGATTATGAATGTTTGCCCTTTAACCCGGTATCATGGTTCAACAAAGAGTTGCTTGAATTGTTGGAGAAAGGGGAAAGGTTGGGCTTCCTAACAACATCAGATATGAAAAAGCTACACATCTTAAAACCTTGTGACCCAATGTTTTTTGCCATCTCAAAAATTTGCAGTCATAGGTGGAACCCACCAGGAAGACCCATTGTATCAAGCATAGGTTCTTATGCATAGAATGTGGGGGTATTTCTTGATTTTATATTAAAACAGCATTTGATGAGTGTTTCAGCTCATATTAAGAATGGTTAGGAGTTATGTGAGCATATGAAGGGGTTGAAGTGCTAAAATGATTATTTTTGTTTCACAATGGATGTGCCGGTGTTATATATCGACATTAATTTATGATGGGGTTTAGAAGTTGTTGTTAAGACATTAGGGGAAGGCCCGTGGACATATATGTATTGGAAATGCTTGAGTTTTGTATCTCCCATAATTATTTTGTCTTTGATGGTAAAATTTATTTGCAAAAGAGAGGTACGGCAATGGGGGCTTCAATTGCTCCCTCGTATGCCATATTATATATGGGAGAATTTGAGAGACAATTCATCTCTGTGACTGATTATTTTAAAAACAAGGTGGTCATCTATACGCAATTTACGGATTACCTGTTTTTTGTCTGCAGGGGCACCTTCGCAGAGTTTGTAGAATTTGTTGAGTGTTTGAATAACAACCCTCATGGTTTGAGATTTAGTTATTGGGTGGGGTTTGAGACCATTAATTTTTTGGATCTTTTGTTTTTTGTGGATGAAAAGCATATGGTGCAATTCAGGCCATACTGAAAACTCATGGCTGTTAACAACTTTTTCCCATCTTATTGAATAACTACCTTTTGGGGAATTTAAATGGGTACTTACGAAGAATTCGTGGGATGCCTATTTAATGGAGGTGGAGCACAGGCTCGCCTGCAGGGGGTACTCTAAGGAGGTATTGAGTGGAACAAGGAGAAAGGTAGAGTGTCGAGGCAAAGGGCGGATGCTTGTTCAAAGAGGTCCTTTTTTAGTTGGGGGGTGAGAATGGTAAGGAGGAGGATGATAGGTTATTTTATGTTACTAGGTATAGTCACTTTCCAGAATCTTTAATGAAAATAGTTAAGAACTTATGGCCAATGGTCATTTCAGATGATTTTTGAGTACAATTTTTCCTCAGAGGGTGACTTTCTCTTTCAGTCACTATTGCAATTTAAAGGAATAACTTAATAGACCAATTCGAAGTGGCCTATCGACTCCTAAGCAGATGGGGTCATTCCCATGTGGTTGTTGTAGTAAATGTGGGTAAATTCATAACTTATCAAGATCTGTTATTAATGGCAGGAAGTATGTGGTGATTAGTAAATTCAATTGTAAATCTTGTGGAGTTGTTTACATTTTGGGTTGTGGGTATGAGACTATTTGATGGTACATAGGGCAGACAAAAAGGATGGCAAGGATACAGACGTTGAAACATTTGGCTGACATCAGGAGTGAAAGGAGGAAGAGCCCCGTAGCTCAGCATCTTTTATCTGAACATGAGGTTGATGACTCATCTATGTTTTTCAGTGTTTTGGCACAACCCACAGGGTTTAGGGGGGATTTTTGTTCAAGGTTAAATTATATATATTTTCAATTATAGTACCATCTACCCTGGGGGCTTAAATCAGGAGGTATGTTTGAAATTTTGAAGGGTTATGCAACCACATAATGTAGTTTGTAAGTTTAGGAATTGATGTAGGGTGATGTGTTATAACTGTTTTGTGGGATTTCAAGGGGACATTTGTGTAGCTATATTTATATTTTTTATATATAGATATTTTCATGTGTAATTAGAGTGTACATGTATTACTGTATTATATAAGGAAAGGTTTGTGCACACATTAATGTATTTACACACTTTAAATTTATATATGTAAGAATGCAAGCAAAATTGTTATACATTTTATGTGACATCCGAAGGGTTAAGTGACTGAAGGGTGTTTAATTATTTAATCGTGTAAGAGTTTAATTGCTGAAATGATGAATTAACCTTTCAGCATGTGTATTTAAGAACTGCTGGTTATGCGGAAAAATTATCCCTTGAAAGTGAAAGGCTGAGGTACCAGGAGAATAAAGCATTTTGTTGGCTTCCTGTGTTGTTTATTATTTTGGATAGTTGTTCATGGTGTTGTTTTGGATAATTTCATCAATCCCTTAGTTCCCTAATTATCTCTAAATTACCTTTAGAGCTATCTGGGAAGTAAGGGATTCAGGCATTTCAAGTCTTTGGATATAATCAGACTAAGAAGTGCCATTATGAATAAATTCAAAGTAATATAGTATGCTATTTCTTAGTTTTCTAACACAGCTAAAGATGGATTTTTAATTACCTTTGGCTTCAGAGCCCAGCCTAAGTTCATAGACTCCTATAGTGGGCTTGATAATGTTTTCAATTTAGTTTTAATACTTTTTATTTTTTTTTCTTATCTGATGTATAATTTAAGAAGTCTACATATTTTTGTGGAGTGTATTTCTGATAGTGAACTACCTGGATGGCTTATTTTTGAATTTCCCATAATATTTGGTTGTGGTAGGGGCTGCTAGCTTTATGTATTTTTTAAATAGGTGTAGAGTTCCTTAGTGAAGTTTGCTGCTGTATAAAGGTCAGGAATGGTAAACCTATTAGTCAGTTTTGATATTTTATCATATAGTTGGTTGAGGTTGTCACATTTGTAATCCCTAAATTCAGCTGGGTTTGCTATAGAGGTTTTTGGGAGTTTAAAGATTACAAAAGGTTTAGTCAGATTGTATTTGGAATGGAGATACCAAAGCAGTGGTACAAGAAGCAACCATATTTGTAAGAATCTAGTCAAAAATGACATGTTGTTTACCAACTGCTCAAGGGAGTTGTTGATAAGTCTAGGAATTTTTGGGCATATCCTGCATTGGAGGTATTGGTTTCCCAATTTATTGACGGGTAGTTAAAGTTACCCAAAATAATGGAGGTAATACTGAGGAATCTTAATGGTCATCAGGGGGCAAAGAAAGTGTTCTATAACTAGCTACTATTTGGTATTTTATGATAGCTAGTGTCATAACAAGGTAAGGCTCAAGCTCTTGGAAGCTAGAATCTAAGAATATTATAGAGTGAGAACTGCCAGCAGATGTGTTTTTTAGATGTGGCAGAAGCACAAGAGATCAGTTTTCCAGAATCCACTGGACAATGGAGAAAACAAGAAAGTTCCAGAAAAAAATGTCTTTTGCTTTACTGACTCTACTGAAATTTTGACAGTGTTAATGGATACATTATTTGCCTCCTGAACAATATGTACATGGAACAAGAAGCAATGGTCAGAACTGAATGTGGAAAAATGACTGGTTCAGGACTGATAAAGGAATAACACAATGCTGTGTATACTATATAGCCTCCCTATTTATTCAGTTTATTTAATGAATATATTATTCAAAATGAAGGGTTAGATGAATCAGATGCTGGAATCAAAACTGATGGGAGAAATAATAATCTTAGGTATGCAGATGATAACACTACGATGGTGGATCATGAGAAAGTGTTGAGCAGTCTGTTGATGAAGGTTAAAGTAGAAAGTGCAAAAGCCTGCTCATTGCTCAAAATCAAGAAAATGAAAATTGTGTCATCTAGTCCTATCAGTTCTTTGAAAATAGGAGGGGAAGAATTGGAGGCTGTGGTAGATATTAGTGTATCTTATTCTAAAAGTGTATTATTTCTCTTTTAAGCACTTGGGCTTTGGGCCAGTTATTTTACATTAAGAAGGTGAGGTCTGCCCTTCTGAGCTGGGAGTTTCTGGTTAAAAGCTTAGTGTGCCTGCTTATTTGAACTGTTTCTTTCTGAAATTGGTACGGCTTGTTTGCTGTAGCATATACTAAATTCAGACCTGCTGAATCGTATAACTTGAGCACTAATCCAGACCATCTTTTATTGGTGAAGGTTCTCCTGCACCCTAGTGGCAGGAGAGTGCAGTTAGAACTTGTCTGATTGAAGACTGCTGGGACGGGGCTCAGTTTTTAGCTTTTTATTGGTTAATTTGTTTAAATCAGTTTGCTCATTTGCTACTGTTATATTAAAAAAATACACTTTATGCATCGCTGCTTAGCTAGGTTTAAACTATTCCCAGTGCTATAAAGTCTACTCTTCAAATTTTCCCTTAGAACTAGCCAGTGTTTTAGTTTTAGCACTCAAATCTGTTTCTTTGAGCTCAACACTTGTTCAGAACTCGTAAGCACTAAATAAGCTACAAATTACTACAACACTCAACTTTCCTCACTTGTCTAGAGGAAAACAGTTTTTAGTACTTAATAAATAAGCACCTATCCAGGTATGTCTAAGGGTCATCTCCCTGTGTTTTCGCCTGTCTACCTGATGAATCTGGGCATCTTGGGGCAATGCAGCAATTGCCTCATTTACAAAGACAACCCTCTCCTCCTACCACCCAACACTACAACCTGTGAGAGATGCACTTTTATAGCCAAACTGGAAGCAAAGCTCTCTTCACCCAAGACTGAAGTAGACAGTCAAGAGGAGAAGGTAAACACTTGCACCATACCACACTCATCACATAGTCTCTCAAAACCTACACCACCAAAACATACACATAGTAATACAAAACACACACCTATATTCGCAGAGGCTCTCAATAAAAATCTGCTCAAGCAACAGAGACCTCCAAAGCAGAAACACATGCAACCTCCACCCCCCAATGTAACCCAAATGACACATAGCCCACAAACTCAATGTGCCACTCATCCACAGCCCATAAGGTATAACAACATACCCAACACTCTAGTCATATGTGACTCTATAGTCAGGCACACTGATGTTCCACTCACCAGGCTAAACAAGGAGAAAGATACTGTCAGCTGCCTGTCGGGTGCCAGGATCTGCCACATAACGCATGAACTCAGGTCACTCCACAACAAGTACAGCTATGACTCTGTCATTTTCCATGTTGGTGTGAATGACCTGAGATGTACCTCCCTGGACTACATGAAAAGAGACATGGAGGAGCTCTCTGATCTTGTAGTCCAGGCAGTTATGACCCTAGCCCTGAGTAGCATCCTGCCATCACCCAGAATGATACAACAGTACAAGGACAAAATGATTGACTTCAACAATTGGCTAAACATCTGGTGTCATTCTAAGGGGATCCAGTATCTGAATGCCTGGGATGACATGATCGACAGACCACGATGCTTTGCCAGTGATGGCCTGCACCTGTCACCCTTGGGATTCTGGATACTGGCTAAGGCTCTTGCCACCCCTATAGTGCCTTTTTTAGGCAAGGTTCAAATGACAAATTCACCACTGTAACAGGTACAAGCAAGCAAAATCTGAGGGTAATGCTACTCAATGCTAGAAGTCTAAACCTCAAAATGCATCCACTTGAGGCACTCCTTAAAATGGAGAACATCGACATCTGTGCAGTGACAGAGACCTGGTTCAAGACTCCAGAGAGCACCCCTGCATTACCAGGCTATAATTCATACCACACCTTTCGGCCACCTAACCTGGACCGAAACATTAAAGGTTTAGGCGTGTCCATATTCATTAAGGATATCCACACCTCCATGCTAGTTGCTCAGCATAATGCATCCGAGATTATCCAAGTGCAACTAACTCTGGGCAAGACCATAATTCAAACTGTAACTTGCTATAGATCCGCCACCATGCCCCAGGATTCCCACTCCTCCTTTCTTGATACACTGGAAAATATTAGGGTACAATCCAACACCCTAATAATAGGCAATTTCAACTACCCCCACCATTAACTGGGAAAACTACTCATGTATCAACTGTTTTGCTCAACGTTTTTTGGAATTCATAAATTCCAATGCCTTGGATCAACTTATCCACACCCCCACCAGGGGCAGCAATATCCTAGATCTGGTCATTACCAGCATGGGCGACTGGTGTTCCACACCAGAGGTCAATTCCTCATTGGTCAGATCCAGCCACAAGCTAATCAGCCTAGACATCCACATCCCACCCTCACCCCCCATTAGGGAAACCACCGTAAAAAATTTCTCCAAAGCCAACTTCACACTTCTTAAGACAGAAGAGGCAAACTTCATGACACCCACGCAGATGGACAATAGAGGTACAAATGCTGAATCCTACACAGATGTACTTTACAAGCACTTACACAACTGCATGGATCGTGCTATCTCTAACAGAACCAAGATGCTATCCTCCAGAAAAAGGAAGCCAATCTGGTGGTCCAACAAACTCTAGAACAGAAGAAAGAAACTGTTGCAAAAAAAGAGTAAAATCCCATGACTGGAAGAACTCCCTGGTCAGCCTCAGTAAAAGCTGAGATCCCTCATAAAATCCTTCAAACCTAGTTATGAAAACAAAATCACCACTGATTCTAAAGACAACCACAAAGCATTCTATAGCTATGTCAAGAATCTCAATGGCAACACTCAGATCTGCTCTGAGTTACAGCACAATGGCACTAAATATACAGAACCAACTGATATAGGCCAACATCCTGGCAGATACGTTCAGTGCTAACTTTACCCCCCCTTCACCCCGTAAAGGGCCCATTTCTATACCGAAGAATGCAAAGTTCCTGTAATCACTGCTGCACAGGTAAAAACCACACTCTCCAAAGCTAAGAACACAGCATCCATGGGACCTGACAACATCCCAGGCTGCGTTCTACATGAACTACATAATAAACTGGCACCCCACCTAAGCACCATGTTCAATCATAGCCTCACCTTAGGCTTTGTGCCAACTGAATGGTGCACAGCAATGGTTATCCCACTCCACAAAGGGGGAGCCACCACGGACCCCGGGGACTAGCGCCCCATTAGCCTAATGAGCCTGGTCTGCAAGGCAATGGAACGTTTCATCATGGAACTTATAAACAAAGACATTGGTAACCTCCAAACTCTGATCCTCACCCAGTTCGGGTTTGGAAAAGGCAGATCATGTCTCCTAAACCTGATAGACTTCTTTGAAGCAGTCACCAGAGCCATAGACGAGGGTAAGGTAGCTCACACAGCCTATTTGGATCTCGCCAAGGCTTTTGACACCATCCCCCAGTCTGGAATTATAGATAAACTCACTAAACTAGGGATAAATCCCTATGTCACAAGATGGGTTGCCAAATGGCAAACTGACAGAACCTACACTGTGAAAGTAGCAGCCTCCAAATCCGACTTCAGACCAGTGACAAGTGGAGTACCACAGGGTTCAGTCCTGGGTCCGCTCCTGTTTGGTATCTACGTTTCTGAAGTACAGGCTAAAACGGAAGGTCTTTGGCTAATGAAGTTCACAGATGACTGCAAACTAGGAGCCATAATTGAAACTCCTAATGATGTGGACATCCTACAAAAGGGACTCACTGAGACAGATGCCTGGTGTCAAAGCCATGGCCTCAAGCTCAATGCCAAAAAGTACATTGTCATCGCCTTTGGTAAAAACTCTGTACCCATGAACTACCACATAGCAGCAGTCTAATTAACACTGAAAGTGTGATAAGAGACCTTGGGACACAGGTGGACAGTAGTCTCTCCTTTAATCACATAGCCGCAATAGTCAGGAAATTCTTCTATGTGGCACACCTCATCACAAAAGGTTTCTCATCCAGGAAAAAAGAGATCATTGTTCCCCTCTACTCATCATTCATTGGACCCATTATAGAGTACAATGCCCCTTTTGGTATGTACCTCACAAGACATCTACAACTAGAAAGGCAGCAGAAATACCTCACAAAGAGGATTACCGGCCTCAAACAGATGCCCTATGCAGGCCATCTCAAAAAACTCCAGCTTTACTCTATCACATATTGCCTTCTCAGATGCAATCTCTGCCTAACATACAAAGCTATATCAAACCTAGAGCTGTTGGACATGCTCCACTTAAATAAATCCCAATGCCTCTGAGCTACATACTCTAGGGACCTAAACCTTGTCACCACAATAAACTGAACATGCTGGAGGGATAGATTCCTGTCCCAGAGACTTCCCATACTCTGGAACAAACTACCTATCTATATCAAACAAAGCTCCTTATTAGCACTCTTCAAGAAAAATCTTGATGATTGGATGGGAAATAGGAAATTCACCCTGGGCATCACTTCTGTGGCTCTGCTCGACGGGCACAGGAAAATAATTTTCTTGGGTTGTGAAAGCCAGGGTACCTTTTTGGCTAGGCTTGTATAGGCCCTAGGGCTGACAGCCTAGTACTTACCTATGAACCTATGAACCTATATCATTTTCCTTGACTCAAAGATCTTTGCAGACGGCAATTGCAGCCAGGAAAGTAAAAGGCACTTGTATTTTTAGAAAGAAGGCTGTGGCAAATCTGCATCAGATTCTAAGGAGCAAAGACATCACAGTATCAACAAAGGTCCGTATAGTCAAAGTTACGCTTTTAATAGTAATAATATATGTCTGTGAGAGATGGACTATAAATAAGATTATGCACTGGAAAATTAATGCTTTTGAATTGTGGAGCTGGTGAAAACTTTTGAGAATTTTACAGACTGTAAAATAGTAAAAAAATCAGTGTTTAAGGAAATAAACCCAAATAGATCACTGGAAAGCCTGACAGTAGAACTTAAACTCACATACTTTGGTCACATGACCCAAGGACAGGATTCACTAGAGAAGAGACTGATGCTGGGAAAGATCAAAGGCAGAAGAAGAAGAAGGGGAAGACAGAAGCTAAGACTGGTCAACAGCTTTACTGAAGCAGTGAATATAAAACCACAAGAACTAAAAGAAACTGTTTTTGACAGACAGTCCTGGCATGCAGAGTGCTTGAGATCTTGAAGATTCTGAAGAGTTCTGACATGTCGAACAGGGTTTTGTGTCATAAGTCATTCACTCTCATATGTTCCACAAGCATGTCATGGTCATTTTTGTCATAATTTTGGGGTTTTAGGCCCTTGTTATACAAGAAACCTTTGAGTCTGAAAGACAACTCGTGGTAACCCTATCCTTCTCTATCCTTGTGAATAACAATTTAGAGTGGTTATAAACAGTCACTTATCACTAAAACATGTCTGTTGCTGCTGTGATTCATTGGGAGATTTGGAGTGTTTTTGATGATGGTAACTCTTTATGGGTGGTATGCATGAGGTAGATGAAAGGTTCTGATTTTTGCTCAGTCTTAACCTTCTTATTTCTAGGACGCTTTGGCAGTAATTTTTTTATAGCCTTCGCATAAGACATTTTTGTGTGATTAATAAAGGATTGTCGTAGAGGTACATGAAGCTCATTGGCAAGTTTCTAAGTGAGAAGAAAGCCTTCAAATTAATTAGATATTTACATTTCTCACAGATGTAATTATTCATGTTGAAAATAAATTAATTATCTGATGTCTTGGCAAACCTAGAGATAAAAGACTAGCAAAAGAGGTGAAATTAGTAGACATATGTTTTATCTTGCCCAGGACTTAGGTGTTTAGATGAGTAAAGTAAATGCAGCAGACAGTACATGTAATTATGGCAGAATACACAAACTATACATAAAACTTTTATATTTATAAGGCCCTGATAGTAATCATCATCTGGATTTTATTTCCTGCAGGACATCAATACAACCTCAGGTCAGCAAAGTAAAGACTAGGTGTCATGACAGTGTAGTGGTCACATCTTGAGAATAAAACTGAATGTTTAAGGTAATGATAAGAAATGATTGGTATAAATTAAATTATTTTATTAGAGCAGCTCATAACCTACATAGTATGAATGGGTGAGCAAAGGACTGTATCCAACACCAAGTCTATGTGGCTATTTACAGGACAGTCAAAGGGGAAGGTTCAGTTATTTCTATTTGGCACACAGATTAATTTGAAAACACTGCATACATGATGTAGTCTGGATTAACAAAGACCTGAGATGACAAGTAGGGCATAGTCACTAAAGCAAAAATAGGCTAACGACATTTACATTTCATACTGCCATTCTGAGACTTATTTCTAAAGGTTGGTTATACAATTCTTGTGTGTTGCCACAGGGTAGAAGAAATCATTACCTCGTGATTCTGAGAAGTGATTCAGTGGTTGAATTCTCTACTTCACAGCTCCATGGTACACAGTTCCATTCTGAGCTCCGGTCAAAGACTGTAGGAAATTTGCATGTTCACTCCATTCTTTCTGGGTTTTCTCTGGATACCCCATCTTCATCCAAATTATCCAAAGCATGCTGGGTGATTATTTATTCATTTTATATATATATATATATATATATATATATATATATATATATATATATATATAGCCATATATATTGTTTTTGCTGTTGCCCATAGTACTCAGGTCATGGATGAAAAGGACCTATAATCTAGTTCATCTACCTTGTTAATAATTATAATAAATAGTAAAAAAAAAAAAAAAAAAAAAAAAAAAAAAAATTATAGCTTTGGAGAAATGCTTTCAGATTCCAGCCAGATCTTCAAAAAGTTCTTGCTATGAGCAAAATTTGTATAGCCTAGCAGTACATTTATGCAATTTGATCTTAAAGTGATAATTTGCTGTGTCTTTGTTAAGTTATCATTTGGAGTATGCCCTACAAGTATACAATTGAAGAATGCATCTACAGTTATACACGAGCTGCATACTTCAGAAGGCAGCTTGAAAATGACAGCCCTGAATTTTAAAACATTTCTGAAATGTGTATGAAATACAATTTGAGTGTTTGGAAAGCTTTCCACATTTTTAATAATTTTATCTCCCTTAATACATGTTTTCTGTTTTTTATGCCAGCACTGTTTACCATAGTTCATTGTGTAGATTTCAACTGCCTTTCAATATATTTTGATAGTTTTATTGATTTAATTGTAATATTATTTATCCCACAATTCAGAAATTGCTGTTAAACGTTTGATGAGAACATGCAATAACTCTTCTCAATGAGGTCTGCCCCACACATATATAACTCTGGCCAGTACATCTTGCTTTCTGTAACTACCTGTTGTACTCTGTAGTGCATGATAATGCTTGTTAACAAGTAAGTTGTATGGGCTTCTATAACAAGATCAAAAACCACAACTTTAAATGCAGTAATCCCAAAATGAGCGCAGTGACTACTGACAATGTTGAACTCCTGGATTTGCTGGACATCATCTAGATTTGAGAGTTTCTTTTGGCTGATGGTTGCCTTTTTCTTGCTGTAATTTTTTTTGCTTTGCATTACTCAACTCTTGTTTCAGCAGATTTTTGGGAAGAGTCACATAACATTGTGCACAGCACAGCAGGAGTCCACATTGTATACCAGCCAGTGGACATCTTTTTGAAATGTCCTTCCAAGTGACCTCAACCAATTTTCTGCACTATCCCATGCATGCTTGTTGTTGTTCATTCTCCCTGCTTAAAACACGTTTCACAGTTTCCCTCTTTACAACTACACTCATATAACTATGTTACATTCTGCCATCACTGCATGCAGCTCTGTATTTTATTTCTCTCAACAGAACTCTATAACTAATTGTTTTATCAAGAACTGCACTTTTTAAGAAATAATAGTATTCAGACCTGTAATGTTCCAACATAACTGCACATATAAGCTGAAATTGTGTTAAAAGTGTAGATCAAGATGTATGTATACATTTTAAGAAGCTTTTTAAGGGCTTGCATAAGTGTATAAATATTGAGCATGTGCAAGCCTGACTGCCATTGTATAGTTAGCTGTTCAGATGTAAGCATGCATGTCTGTGTAGTATGGCAGTTACTCAGTTCATTTATATTTTGTACTGCTGCTATCCATCCATGTGTTTCAATGTAATAAAAGATAGAAACAAACTACCCTGCCTGTTTGTCTGCTGTGTGTGCATATTCATACATAATTTCAAGAACCATATTTTCAGTGCATTTAAACATACTTTGTTGGCATGGCTGAAGGATTTTGTAGACCAGCTCCACTTGTCTTTGATAATGATATCGCAGAGTATTGGAGAGGGTTTGAGCAAGAGTACGATATTTTCATACAAGCTACATTTTCTGATAAAGATGCATGTACAAAGGCATTTATTCTGCTTAATTTAGATGGTTCAGAAGCTATAGAAAGAGAGGGTTCATTTGTGTATGCACCAGCTGTATTTGCGGGAAGGGGGAACCATCATATAGTGGTACCAGCTGAATCAAGGAAGGACCCTGAGTGCTTAAAATGTAAATTTAGAGAAATATGTAACCCTCAAATGAATATTATAATGGAACGGCACTTATTTTACACAAGAGATCAAAAGCCTGGGGAAACATTTGCAGCATATATAACTGACTTGAGAAATAAAGCTAAATCATGGAGATTTGGTGATTTAAGGGATGAGTTGATAAAAGGCAGACTTGTGAATGGTATTAAAGATGATGCTGTGAGAAAGATTTTGCTTTGTGACAGTGATTTAACTTTGAATAAGGCCATTGAGATTTGTCAGATATATGAGCTCACAGAAAAGCACACAAATATACTTACAAATGAGAACTGCATGCTTCCAGTATCTTCTAGTGCTCATGTTGATAGTATGCAACACGTGGTTAAAAGAAACAAGCCCAAGCACATAGCAGCAACTGTAAACCCTGCAACATTCACTGGGAAACCCCGTACCCTTGTAGCAAATTCCAGAGTGTGCATAGTCTCAGTGAACCACAAGAGTGAGTCAGCAAACTCAAAGCACATACCCCCACCTAGTTTCATAGTCAGCTGTCACAACTGTGGTGCAAATCATAAACCCCAAATCGAAAAGTGCTTAGCTTTTGCTCAGCAATGCCATAAATGCAATAGGTGGAATAATTTCAAAAGATTTTGTAAATCAAACAAGGGGCATTCTTTTATTAAAAGAGAGTACTCAAAGAGACAAGTTGATCAATTAGAAAGCTGTGACCCTACTTTTTATGTTGATGGTGTGTCAGTGCTTAATGAAACAGTCAATGCAGTAGATTTATAGACAAAGAATGAAGTATTTTGTACTGTTCAGATATATGGGAAACCCGCAGAGCTCAAAGTTGACACGGGTTCAAAATGCAGTGTTATGTCAACATAAATATTTGCTAGAGTATGTGCTGGTGAGTAGCTTGGTTTGGCAAAATGCATAAAGCTTGTTGCTCATGGTGGTGAAGAAATTCAAACTGAAGGTTCAGTAGTGCTTTCATGTTACTAGGCTGGGAACAGCTACGACTTGCAATTTTAGGTGGTCAAAAGGCATGTACAGTCATTATTAGACCTCAGAGACAGTTTGACTATGGGATTGCTATCATATAATAAGGAAGTCCATCATGTTAGCTTGAAAGACCACAGTTCTAATTTCACCCAGTCTATTTTTTCTACCTATGTTAATATTTTCGAAGACAAACTAGGCAAATTCCCAGTTGTGTACTCCATGAAGTTAGACCCAGAAGTCAGTCCAGTTGTAAGGCCAGCCTAGAAAGTTCCAGTAGCTATGCAGAACAGAGTCAAAGCTGAGCTAGATAAAATGGTGCAGCAAGGTATAATTTGTCCAGTAGCAGAAACTACTGAGTGGATATCCTCCATGGTTGTTACTCATAAGAAAAGCTCAGATGATATCAGAATATGTACTGATCCATGCAATTTGAACTAGGTACTGAAAAGACCTCATCATCCAATGCGTACAGTCAAAGAAGTTGCTGCTCTTATGCCAAATGCCACTGTTTTTTCTGTCTTGGATGCAAAGAGTTAATTTTGGCAAATTTTGTTTGACCGAAAATCCTCATTGCTAACCACTTTCAGTACTCCTTTTGGCAGGTACAGATTTTTGAAAATGTCATTTGGGATTAATTCTGCCAGTGAAGTCTTCCAGCGTGCAATGGAGCAAATTTTTTCTGGGTGTCTGTGTGCTATTATAGGAGATGATATTCTAGTAGGAGGTAATGGTGAAGCTTAGCATGACAGAAACCTCAAGAAAGTTCTGGAAAAAGCACATGAAGTGAATCTTTAGCTGCATCCTCAGAAGTGCAAGTTCAGGCTATGAGAAGTTACTTATGTTGGTCATTTGTTTACTAGTTTAGACTTATGACCAGATCCTTCAAAGCAAACCACAATTCTCTAGATGCTATCTCCAGACAATATTCAATCCTTACAACCTTTACTTGTCATGATTAACTACCTAGGCAAGTTCATTCCAGACCTGAGCCAACTTTCAGCACCACTTAGAGAGATGACATGCAAAGATGTATCTTGGTCATGGTTAGAACAACACTAGAGAGCATTTGATGTCCTGAAACAGAGAATTGCCAGTCCACCAACTCTCAGATGCTATGATGTTCACAAACCAGTAACTCTTTCTTGTGATGCTTCTAAATTTGATCTTGGTGCAGTTATTCTTCAAGAGGGTAGACCAGTAACCTATGCATCTAGAACTGTAACCCAAACTGAAATGCACTATGTGCAGATAGAGGAAGAACTCTTGGCATTTGTGTTTGCATGTTCGAAGTTCCATGATTATGTTTATGGTAGACCTATCCAAATTAAAACAGATCACCAACCTCTAGTTACTATTTTGAGAAAGTCTATGCATACAGCTCTGCCAGATTGCAACACACAATGCTTAAATTGCAAAGGTATAATCTCAATCTTGTCTACACAAAAGGCAAACAACTTTATCTTGCTGATACAATATCCAGATTACCGAAAGATACCACAGAACAGCATGAGAATGAGAATGAGAAACTTGATTTTGAAGTCATGGATGTGAGAAATTTTTCTTCCACATGTCTTGATGAGCTTAGAAGTCATACAGACTCGGATCCAGTTCTTCAGAAGTGCAACCACTTTATCAGTCAATGATGGCTGTCAAAACAATCTTGTTTACCAGTAGACGTTTAACCTTATTTTCCTTACAGATATAAGATTTTGTTTGACAATGCTGTCATTATGAATGGTCCAAAACTGATTGTTCCAAAATCCTTACAAGAGTATTTTGCACTGTGGCCACCCAGGAATTGATTCTACCAAAAGGGTGAGAGAAATACCCTTTTGGCCTTCTATGTCACAAGACATTGAGACAGTACTTTTGTCTTGTTTTGTATGCAATTGCACTAAGCCACATCAACTGAAAGAACCACTTCAGCTAAACCAGATTCCTGAACTACCTTGGTCAACAGTAGCTACAGACATTTTCAAATGGAATGGTCAACATTACTTGGTGTTAGTAGACTCTTATACAGATTGGTTTGAGATTGACCTACTTCCTAATCTAGCATCCAATACTGTCATTGCTAAGATGAAATGTCATTTTGCAGTCCATGGTAGTCTGCACAAAGTTATTTCTGACAATGGTATTCAGTTTACAAGCCAGCAGTTTAAAAAAGTTGCTGAAGAGTAGGACTTTACTCATGTCACAAGTAGCCCTGAGTACCTGCAGTCAAATGGTTTGGCAGAACGTGCAGTTCAAAGTGCAAAACAATTACTAGACCAGTTGAAATGAGACAATAGTGATGTTTTCTTGAATCTCTTGAATCTCAGAAATGCTCCTAGTGATGGACATCTTGGTTCACCTGTACAGAGACTTCTGTCGAGACAAACCAGAACCACACTACCAATTAGTAGTCCATTATTGGTTCCATGTGTCAAGAACAACAGATTAGTGAAAGCCAATCTATTAAAGAAGCACTTATCCCAGAAGTCTTATTAGGATAAGACCAGAAACCATTTAATCCATTACGAGAAGTGGAGATAGTGAAGATGCAGACATCCAAAGGTTTTGATCAGATTGGTGTCATGAACAGTGTATATCCAGAGCCAAGATCATACAATGTGGAATCACAAGGAGCAAAATTTAGGTGGAATTGGAAAATTTGATCCCAGTGTCTGAGACCTGCGAGAAAGATTCTATATCTCAGAGTGAGTTATCCAGATTTCCAGTTCCAGATGACATTCCAGTAAATATCCTTATTCCTGAGAAGAATTCTGAAACTCCAGAAGCAAGTTGTTCACTGATGGCTGTCCCTGTTGCTAAACCCAGTTCTAATTGCTATAGCAATAGATCAGGTCACATTTCCACACCATGTTCTAGATACATGGCAACTTGGACATGAATGCTGTGTTTATTTCTGATTGTCTATAGAACTGCATGTTTCTTTTCAAATGTCATTATATTGTGGGCAATTCATTAAAGAGGGAGGATGTAGATCAATATGTATGTATACTTTAAGAAGCTTTCTAGGGGCTTTCACAAGTGTATCAATACTGAGCACGTGTGAGCCTGACTGCCATTTTGTAGTTGTTGAGATGGTTTGTCTGTGTAGTCTGTCAGTTAATCAGTTTGTTTATATTTTGTACTGCTGCTACCCATCCTGATGTGTTTCTATGTAATAAAGCATATAAACAAACTACCCCCACCTGTTCATTTTCAATGAGAAACAAGACGCACAACAAAAAGTATTACATTTTTTATATTGTTCTACTGATTTTTTTCTCCTACTGTACTGTTTAAAAAATTGTAGCTTCTATACTTTTAAGACTTAGACATCGCACTGTTAATTTAATCATGACAACTATGTCGTCTTTGCTCATATAATACTGTGTTGTGCATTATTGTTTATATCATACTGCACTTATACAAATTACTACTCTACTAATACTGCATGATTTACAGTACTGTAAACTGTATATATCAAACTGTATTAATTCTTGGCATTCTTGATGAGAGTTACACTTCGTCATCTTTCTCTGTTGGCAAACTGGTTAAGCTTCAGTACTTATTAGTACATTCCTGTGCATGGCTGAATACAATTTTTAAGTGAGCTGCCTGTACACAGCTGCACTACTAAAGGACAAATAAAGTTTACTAGTTGTGGGAAACTTAATGCATGTCCCAAATGATTAAACGCACATTATACATTGCTAAGCATGGTGGCATTTTAACGAATATGGGATCACAGTAGTTTCTTATCCTCTCTGTAGCCAGCCTGATAGCACTTGATGCTTTGAGACAGTGCACTAACTCATTCATATTTACTGAAAACACATCACTGTTCCCAGAACATGACTCAATTTGTGAGGTGAGCAAATACTTACTGCATCTGGAGGCCTCACTCTCAAATCACTGTGTACTTTGTAAAATCGCAGCACAATGCACCAGTGTTATACTTACATATATCAAGATGGTTAAGAAAGACACTTCTAAGCCTCTTAGAACTAGTCCTAAGCAACTTCCATCATCATTCAATATCCCTATGTCATCAACAAGTCACCAGCCTTTAGGCATACTTCAGTGAATTATGAAGGTGCAACTACAACCTCTTAAGGGCTACAACTTATGCATCCACTGTTTGAGTGTTTTGGTAATTAGTAACTCTTGACTCTATTGCGAAGCTCACTGACATTATCTTTATAAGACTGGACAGGAATATGACAGTTATTTCCTTTTCCAGAGCCAAGATCCAGAATGGAGTGAGGCATGTTAGTTCCATCCGTCCTGGTAAATGTACAAAGATGATGTGGTAATGGTCCAAGTGGGGGTGGATGTCCTTAGATGCTACGCCCAAGGGAAAATACAGAAAGATATGATTGGTCTTGCTAAGTATGTGGCAGAGACAAGAAAACCACTGCTTTAGAATGGTATCTTGATATCATCTAGAAAGATGCCAAAATTCAAGGAAAAGGCAATTGTCTTCCAATAATTGGCTTAGTATTTGGTATCATTCTTGGGGGGGGCAGTGTATATGTTTGCTTTGGATAAGAATGTTGACAGATCTGCCTGATCTGCAAAGCATGGTCTGCACCTCTTTTATCAAGACATTCACATTTTGGTTAAAGCATTTGCTGCACCATGGTGTCTCTTTTTAGGCAGAGTCCACTTACTGGAAATTGCCACCTAGGACATTCTGACTTGAAATACATTACAGTTGCTCTACTCAATGGGAAGAATCTTAACAAAAAGATGTGTAAGCTTGAGACCCTCATGTAACTTGAACACATACATATATATAGTAAGGAAACAATGTTTCAGTGCAATTACAGCATTTCCTCTATTCTTGGGTTAGTTTCCTCCCATGCAATTATATCTATGGGACACTACAGGGAGTGTCAGTCATTCTCAGAGATGCCTTCATGGCAAGTCATGTTCCTCATGACCCTAATTTAAAAAATGTGCAAATCAGATTTGCTATAAATGAAATTAACGTCCACCTCATTGCCAGCTATACATCAACATTCCATGTCCTCCACTGATAATGATGGCTACCTTAACACCCTAACCAATATCCCTATAAACCCTAAAATATTTATCTTACATGACTTCAATTACCCTACAATAAACTATCTCACTTCAGCTATAAATGGAAGGTGTGCTCACTGCTTCCTTCATCTTCTTCATCATCATTCTCACCAACCCCCTTTTCCCCCATTTTTCTAAAAAGGGTTGGGGTTTGGTGTCAACTGTCACCCTCTTTTTTGTCTCAATGTCATTCTCCTACCATCTTCAATAGTCATGCCTTACTGTCACAGGTGTTATGTCCTGCAATCAACCCATCTCTTTGTTGGACATTCTTATTTCCTCTTGCTTTCTTCTTGTCTCCTAAATCTAATTCTCCAGATCATCTTATGCTTTCATGCACATGTGCACAGACTCTCATTATCTGTTCTTTTTGACATTCTCTACAACAGGAGATACTTTGGCTTCTGCTCTGGTGTCATAATTTCTTCATCTGCCCCACAGTATTCATCTCACCACCCATGTCAGCCATAACATTTCTTCACTATGTAAATGCAAACTACCTTGAGCAGATGATAAGTATCCCTTCTATGGTAAAAAAAAAATGTCCTGCCTCTTTTCCTTAATAATATTGCCCATTGGTATATAACTCAACAGGTGTCATCTTTCAATGTCATATCAGACCTCAAAGTGGTAATGTTTGCATATAAGACAGGAGGGTCCCCGAAACAAATAAAGAATTTTCAGGAATTCAGCAAAAATGAATCTCATGCAGCTACTTCCTGGCATACATAATTTTCACTGCATTACTACTCCAACTGTCCCCTATAAAAAAAAGCAAAGGCTTTATTTCCAGTTTACACTCTCACCTAAACATGTCTATGGAGAAAGCTGTAACTCCCTAACCAATTACTTAGGAAAATGTAATAACTCATTATGGTGGACATAGCCCATTACAAGGCTTGTGTCAAAGAGAGTTAATAGAGGTTCCTACAGACTATACTTTGCTCTAATTCTTACATTTCCTGGTATATTATTAGGGCCCATGGATATGGTATTCTTTGCCTTAGAAAGGATTAGTAGGATTTGTTCCAGAATGATCATAAGATGTCACGGACTGAGGAATCATGAGGTAGTATGATGGCAGATGAGGTCACCTAAGACATCAACTATTTCTTCTGGCTCACAATGGGTGGAATCAGTTCAGAAATTTCTTAACTTTCCAAGACACACACACAAAAATAAACTCAGTAAAAGGGAAGAAAATGGAGAGTTCTCTAGGAAGTCACATATTCCCCACCGTAAGAGGTCACTCAGGCATGCTAGGAAAGAGCTTAAGAGAGCTGTTGCAAAATACTGAGCTGATTATGAACTCAAAATGGCCACCAAAAGTAACTGTAAATCCTTTCTTAACTATGTTAGTAAATTAACTAATTCAGCAATAGCACTTTGGGATGGTAACTTTCCCATTTCTGAACACCACTGCAAACAATATAGGCCAAAATGCAATAGTTAGAGCATGTACTCTGATGCCGCAGATGACCCATGTCCTTTAACATTTTAAAATTCAAGGTAAATTCCTAGCGCGTGAAATTCTACATTACAAGGAGATTCTGAATGCCTTGTTTCTGTTAATCATACTGAGGTATAACTAGTTAAAGCCAACCACTAAGACCATAACAGCTGTTTCTCTGGGTGTTTCCTTTACCTCTCTGAGTTGTTAATAAGTTTTTTTCTTCTTACTGCAGTCTTATCTGCAGACTGTGTTACAATGATCTAATCACTTAATCAAAAAATGCTCTGTCTTCACTATGAAAAGGAAACACAAGTCCTAAATGAGTTTACTGAAATGGTAAACAAATAAATAAAACAGTAATGATACTAATACTACTACTACTAATAATAATAATAATAATAAATCCCAAATAGGTAACAGTAGAATAAAAAATAACCACTTGCAAAATTAGTGATATTTTTGTTAACATGCATTCAAGAGTTTTCATTGACACAGAAATAAAATAAATAAATCACATAGTAGATATCTAATTGTTTTTGTATAATTGCAATATATTGATGGCTAGCTATAAAATAATTCTTACTTTTGAATTTCTTATGACCTCTCATATCTTATTTGCATCTTAACTATGAATGTGTTTATGCATTATATGAAGTGCTTCCATAACTTTTGTTTTTCTTAAAACTGCCTGTTTATACTAATTCTGTTATTATATGTGTAAACAACTTTCTTGCAACTCATTTTTATTTACAGAGTATACTTTATCACTAGCTGTACTAACGTAGATTTTCCAACTATGGAGCTATTCTTCTGAAGGAAAGTTTAATAAATAAATGAATGGCATGGACTGCATGACTTTTCTTTCTATATCTGTGATTCTAGTCTATAGCTGCCAAAGAAATATTTTAAAGATTGGATGGATGGAATGAAGTTTTCAGTCATAAAAACAGACCTTTGTTATTAGTTGACAATTTTCTAAGATTATGTCAGAGTGCCTATAATTCTTTTTACATTTACATTTGTAGAACAAGTCAAGCAAGCAAACATCAGGTATGTTACGTCACTCTCACCTTTTCCTTCATAGTCTTGCTGATGTATCAAACAGCTGAAGTAACCACATGAATGCCCAGCCCTATCTAGGTTTTTCCATAAACAGATATGAGTCATTAACCAGCTATAGCTGACATACAGCAACCGTGCCTTGTTGCTATTTCTCTTTCTAGTGTTTAAATAAACATTCTTTACTGTAAACACATTGCTCTAATATTTGGTATCGTAGACATCAGTGGATATATTTGCTGCCCTACCTTGTCACTTGAAATATCGATTGTTGAAAGACAGGAATCAAAACGTTCATGTAGGATACTGTGGGCATGATATGGTGTGCTGTACAGTTCATTTGCATCTTCTTTCTTCATTTCCTCATCATTACTGCTCTATTTAACTTAACAGGTTTAATGTGACAGAAACGCACTTCAGTCAATATTCGCAGTGCATGCTCTGTTTAGTTAAATGTACTTTTCATCGATATCCAGTTTAATTAAATTGGTCATTTATTCTGACTGTAATAATATTTTCACTGTTGTGTGATCTTGCAGTTAGAGTTATATATATATATATATATATATATATATATATATATATATATATATATATATATATATATGTGTGTGTGTGTGTGTGTGTGTGTGTGTGTGTGTGTGAGTGTGCATGTGCATATATATATATATATACTTTTGACAAAAGGTGCTTTGGTTGATATTTGTTGAGTTGACAGTATTCGATCAACTAAACAGATGTTTTTTATCTGTCTGCAAAAGTAATGGTTTGGACTTTAAGTCAAAAATTTCCAGATCTTTGCCTTTTATTTTTGATCTTTTCCTTCAGTTTCTAAGACTAATATTTAAAAAATTGCACCTATTTTTGGACTTTGTCCTCTCATTATTTATGGCTTTGTGCAGATTTCTTGGTCTAAAAGGTTCAGAGGTTTGGATCAGACGATTCTCAGTGCTGGCAAATTTGCCTATTCTCCGAGAATTGTGCAGTATCAGAGTTAGTATATATACTAAGTAGGGGGCAAGGGTTAGAATGATGTTTTCTTTTGTTTTTTGTTTTTCAAGTTTTGCTTGCACCAAGATTCATTCTTGGCATATGTGTAGTAGGATGATCATCTGCTGTCAACATTATGCATGTTGATATTAGTGCTGTTAGACACACTTAAATATCTATATCTATACATATCTATATGCATATATATATATATATATATATATATATATATATATATCTATATGCATATATATATATATATATATATATATATATATATATATATATATATATATATATATATATATATATATATGGGGTCTATCTGATAACACCTACATGCCAAACACAGACAACGAAATAACCAACATGAAAAAACCGACAAAAAAAGAAAGTTCAAAAACACGAAACTTCACATGCCCGACAAACCAAAATCCCGACAATCAACAAAACAAATACCCTTCCCGAAAAACACACACACACACACACACACACACACACACACACACACACACACACACACACACACACACACACACACACACACACACACACACACACACACAACAAAAGCACACCAAAAACCTTACAAACCTACACTAAACCTTACATACACAACTATCTATGCACTAATCTTAACCCAAACCCTAACTCTATGGTCTGTCACTATCGCACACTTACCTTACCCGCACCCTAACCCTAACTCACTTAATCCGCCCCTAACCCTTAAGTCCGTCACTGTCACACACTTACCTTACTTGCACCCTAACTCACTTAACCTGCCCCTAAACTTAAATCCGTCACTATCACACACTTACCTGACCCACACCCTACCCTAACGTCTGTCACTATCACACACTTACCTTACCCACTACCTGACCCTTGCATCCGTCCCTATCGCACACTTATCTTAACATGTTGGTGTTCTCAGTGTCGGGATTCTCAACTGTTGGTCTTCTCCATTGTCGATCTTCCGGTGTCGGTGTTCTTGTCATCGGCATTATGCACTTTCGGCATTTACAGGTAGACTTTGATATATATATATATATATATATATATATATATATATATATATATATATATATGTGTGTGTCTATAAATATGGGTCCCCTTCAAAACATCTAAAACCCATAACATTGAATTTCATAACATCTAACAGTACAGATCACATGAAAATAACATCCCCTTCAGATATAACAACATATAATGACACCAAACTACCAAACACACTTTTTACTACATTTCTGCAGGGGGTTTGATACAGTGGGATTAGGAAATTAACTTTTTCCCACTGTAGTGCAATCTTCAAGTTGGTATATTTAATTTACAGGGGGCTGTAGGGGGCAGAGCCCCCCACATGGGGGGTGCAGGGAGGCTTTCCCCCCTGCATAAACGTAGTAAAAAGTGTGGTTGCCACTCTGGTGTTGTTATATGTGGAGGGGATGTGATTTTCTTGTGATTTGTGGTGTTAGATGTTATGAAATTGGATGTTATGGGTTTTAGATGTTTTGGGTTTTAGATGTTCCTGGGTGACATCTGTCCTATACTGTGATGTTTTGTTAAGGGTCCTGTCCTTGGCCATAACCTTTTCCTTCTTACTGCTCAATTTATAAAGCCTAAGAAAGTGGTCATTTTAAAATTATCTTAAGCAAATGTCAGAAAATATAAATGCAGTATAGTTCTTCTCAGCGTATGAGAAAAAGTTCTGTATGTTATATGGAATGTGGAATTAGTCATGCATTAGAGAGTCATGCCACTGGCTGCAAGAAATGTGTGCTAAATAACTGGAAAACGGTAAAGAAAATTATTAAAAATGTATACAGAGAACCACTTAAGACATGACTAAGTGCACCAAAGGTTGGAACTTACTAAGATAATTTCAGTCCAAAAGATCATTTATCCTCTTACCAGATAAATGGTTCACACGTCATTGAAAGCAGTGGATTGGTGTGAACAGAATTTAGTTGATTAATTTCTAGGCATTCCAGTGTTCATTCAGTGGAGATGACAAAAGAGAAATGCGAAGAGCTGGCAAATCCCTGACATTAATGAGGAACCTGATAATCACATACATTGCACTTTTTTAAACAATGCTTCCATGGCTCTTGGAAAGCTGAAAATAATATATTTTCAGAGAGGGTATAAATAATGAAAGGATGGCTACTATTTCAGACAGACAGACTGGAGCCTTTGAAGTTTAAGTTTAAACAGACGTTTTAGAAAGGTCTTATATTTTGCATAGTTTTATCTCAATTTTTATGTTACCTTTTCAGTCATGGAGATGAAGACATTTGGCTGTCTGCTGTAGTTAGTTGCAGTACTAGACATAATGTCAGTGAGGTGAAAATAAGGAAATTACACCATATGCTGGAGTTAGTGCCAGTGAAGGAAGAAATGTTGACAGTGGAAAACATAGGCTGAAATCTAGAGCAGAGGGACTCATAAAGTGGAAAATCTCTGGAAAGAATGTGAATGCATTTGTTGCTGTATCTACCGTGGACAAAATCATTTATTAACACTGCTGCTTATACACAGGTTATTCTTTTCTTAAAATCTTTCAGAAGCATTATGACTTCATCTTCAAAATATGTAGAGATGTACTGCCTCAACTAATGTCTACAATATTACTTTGAACTCAGAATGCTTTGAGATAGCTTTGCTCACCTAAATGAAATGTTAGTTCATAGGTTCATAGGTTCATACTAGGCTATCTGCCCAAGGGCATTTATAAGCCTAGCCCATAGTTATGTGGCTTTCGCCACCCCTTTAGTTTGAATAAAAACTATGCCTATCATTTTGCTGTGCCTCTGTCAAGCAGTGACACTGAAGTAATCCCTGGGGTATATCTGCAATCTTCCATCCATTGGTCAAGATTCCTCTTGAACAAGGCCAGAGAGGTGCTCTGCCTCACATGTACCGGGATTTTGTTCCACAGCATAGGGAGTCTCTGGGTGATGAATCTGTCCCTCCAGCATGTTCTATTTATAACCGTGTCAAGGTTTAAGTCTCCCGCCCTTGTGGTTCTGAGGGATCTAGATTTTCTGAGGTGAAGCATATTCATCAAATCTGGGTTTGACATGGCCTTATATGTCAGGCACAGGTCACCTCTGAGCAAGCGGTATGAGATTGAATAGAGCTGGAGTTCTTTCAGTCGGGCAGCATAAGACATATTTTTGAGACCCTTTATCCTTTTGGTGAGGAACTTTTGGGGCCTTTCAAGCTGCAGCAGGTGTCTGGTCAGATACATTCCGAGCGGAGCATTGTACTCAATCATAGGTCTAATGAGTGATGAGTACAGGGGACGATGACCTCCCTTGATCTAGATGTGAATCCCTTCATGATCAGGTGGGCGATATAGAAGGTTTTCCTAACTACTTTAGCAACATGAGTGTCAAGCGAAGGCTACTGTCAACCTGGGTCCCCAGATCCCTGATGACTTTTTCTGTGCTCAGTGGATTGCCACCTATATGGTAGCTAGGGGTAACCTTGTTTTTCCCGAAGGGTATGACTATGCATTTTTTGGCGTTTAACTTCAGGCCATGGCTCTGGCACCAGTTATCCGTTTCTGTGAGGCCCTTCTGGAGGATATCTGTGTCAGATGTGTTTTCGACTATGGCGCCCAGTTTGCAGTCATCTGCAAACTTTGTCAGCCATAACCCTCCTGCGTTTGCTTGTACTTCAGAAAAGTAGATGCCGAACAAGAGTGGACCCAGGGCTGAGCCCTGTGGGACACCACTTGTGACAGGCTTTGAGTCTGACATGGCTCCAGCAACTCTGACCCTGTAGGTTCTGTCACTTAGCCAGTTTGCAACCCATCTTGTGATGTATGGGTTTACATTCAAGCTGATGAGTTTTTCGATGATACCTGAGTGGGGTATTGTGTGAAGGCCTTTGCCAGGTCGAGGTAGGCTGTATGGACTGCCTTTCCCTCATCAATGGCCTTGGTGACTGTCTCGAAAAAGTCAACCAAGTTTAAGAGGCAGGATCTGCCTTTGACAAAGCCAAACTGGGTTGGATCCAAAGTCTGCAAGTTCCCTATGTCTTTATTTATGAGTTCCATTATGATCCTCTCCATGGCTTTGCAGATAAGGCTTGTCAAGCTAATGGGGCGGTAATTTCCAGGGTCTGTGGAGGCACCGCCCTTATGAAGTGGGACCACAGTCGCGTCGCCACTCCTTGGGTATGTATCCTGAGGTGAGGCTAAGATTAAACAGCTGTCCTAACTGTGGGTTTAATTCCTCGTTGAATTCGTGAAGCACACAGCCGGGGACACCATCCGGTCCCATGGATGCTGTGTTTTTTGCCTTAGTGAGGGCAGTTCTCACCTGGGCGTTGGAGATGTTTGGGGGGCTACAATCCTCTGGAATAGATATCTCTCCTTTTGGGGGAGGGAAGAAGTTTGCACTGAACCTGTCAGCCAGTATGTTGGCAATGTGTGTAGGTTCAGTAATTTTCACATCATTTTGAACTAATTCTGAGCATATCTGGGAGTTTCCTCCTAGGTTTCTAACATAGCTAAAGAAGGCCTTATGATTCTCTTTAGAGTCCTTGGCGATTTTTCTCTCAAAATTTGCCTTGGATGATTTTATGAGAGCTCTTAGTTTTTACTTATAATGATCAAAGGTGTCTTACCTTTCAAGGATTTTGCTCTATCTTGTAGTAGCTTCCTCCTTTTGTTGTAGAGCTTGTTTATGGCTGGGGTCCACCAGACTGGATGCTTGCCTTTGGTACAGAGAGTCTTAGTTTTGTTTGGGATTGCCTGATCCATGCAGTCCTGTAGGTGCTGGTAGAAGGCATTTGTAAGTGATTCAGCGGTTTGAGTAATGTTTACCATGGCTCAGGGGCCTTAAAGGAGACCACACTAGTTTTTAGAAGTGTGAAATCGGCTTTTGAGAAGTTTTTCACTGTGGTCTTTTTTGTTTCAGGTGGGGCGGGATGAGGACCTCCAGCGAGATTAGTTTATGATCTGATCTCACCAGTGAGGGGTATACTTCCGGTGTTGAACATTTTGATCCCATGTTCGTGATGATGAGATCAAGTATGTTTTCTTCTCTTGTGGGGATGGTGACTAGTTGTTCCATGGCATTTGAGTTTATGAACTCCAGGAATCTTTGGGTTAGAGTGTTCGGGCTTGAGTAGTGTTCCCAGTCTATATTAGGGTAGTTGAAGTCACCTAGTATGATGGTGTTTGGAGATACATTTATCCCCTCCAATGTTTTCAGGAAGGCCATGTGAGGTTCCTGAGTTTGAGAGGGTGGCCTGTAACATGCTACAAATTGCAGAGCAGTCTTGCCTATGGTTAATTGCACCTGGATGGTCTCCGATGCATCGTGCGTTGCCACCAACCTTGAGGTGTGGGTGTCCTTTATGAATATGGACACCCCCCCTCCTTTCTTGGTGTTGTCCGGATTTTGGAGCTGGAGCATGATATGAGGTGAAACCTGTTAGTGCTGGGGTGCTCTCAGGAGCCTTGAACCAGGTTTCTGTCACAGCACAGACATCGATGTTCTCCATATTGAGAAGGGCCTCGAGTGCGTGCATCTTGAGATTGAGACTTCTGGCATTGAGCAGCATTACCCTTAGTTTTTTTCCCTTTTTGGTGTTCTAGGGTGGTAGGTTTAGAATTTGAGGCTTGCCTAAAAAAGGCACTATGGGGGTGGCAAGAGCCTTTGCCAATATCCGGAAGCCCAGGGGTGACAGGTGCAAGCCATCCCTTGCGAAGCAGCATGGCTTGTCCAGCATGTCATCCCAGGCAGACAGACATTGGATCCCCTTTGAATGACACCAGAATTTAAGCCAATTATTAAAGCTGATCATCTTATCACTGTATTGTGGCATCATTCTAGGTGAAGGTAGGATACTGCTCAAGGTCAGGGTCATACCTACCTGGGCTACATAATCAGAGAGCTCCTTGATGTCCCTTTTCATGTAGTCCAAGGAGGTACGTCTCAGGTCGTTGACACCAGCATGGACAATGACTGAGTCGTACTTGTACCTGCTGTTGAGAGACCTGAGTGCTTGCGTTATGTGGCGGATTCTAGCGCCCGACAGGCAGCTTACTGTGACCTTCTCTTTACTCAGTCTGGTGGCGGGGCGTCAGTGTGTCTGACTATGGAATCACCAATGACAAGTGTGTCTGGCATTTTGTTTGGCCTTAAGGGCTGTGACTGTTTGACACTCTGACTGTGTGTTCTATGTGTTGCATGTGTTGGGTCGTGAGGTGGTAGTTGTTTGGGTGTCTGCTTTGGTGGCTTCTGCTGTTTTGGTAAATTTTTGATCAGAGCCTCTGAGTATGTCTTTGTGTGAGTATGTGTATGATTTGAAGTTGTGATGGTACCATGTGTGACTGGGTATGTATTGTGTGTGGTTACCTTCTCCTCCTGTCTGGTCTTGCCAGTCCTATGTTGAGAGAGCTCAGCCTCCAGTTTGGCCGTATAGTTGCATCTCTCGCATGTATTTGTGTTTTGTGGGAGAAGGAGAGGATTGTCTGTGTACATGAGGCAATTGTAACATTGCCTCAATATTCCCAGGTTCACCAGTTGAGCTGGAGAGGGCACTAGCAACTGATCCCTCGACATACTAGAAGTAGTAGATAAAGAGACTTTCAAAGGACTCCGGGGGAAGTGGGTAGTAATAATGGCATGGTGATAACAGCTCATAGTGAGCCATTTATCTAATAAATATATGGCACACAGGTAAACATTGCATAGTGACCCATTTATCTAATAAATATATGGCACACAGGTAAAGGCTGCATTGTGACCCATTTATCTAATAAATATATGGCACACAGATTAAGGCTACATAACGACCCATTTATCCAATAAATATATGGCAGACAGGTAAATGCTGCAGTGACCCATTTATCTAACAAATATATGGCACACAAGTAAAGGCTGCATAGTGACCCATTTATCCAATAAATATATGGCAGACAGGTAAAGGCTGTATAGCGACCCATTTATCTAACAAATATATGGCACACAGGTAAAGGCTGCATAGTGACCCATTTAGCTAATAAATATATGGCACACAGGTAAAGGCTGCATAGCGACCCATTTATCTAATAAATATATGGCACACAGGTAAAGGCTGTATAGCAAACCATTTATCTAATAAATATATGGCACACAGGTAAAGGCTGCATAGTGACCCATTTAGCTAATAAATATACGGCACACAGGTAAAGGCTGCATAGTGACCCATTTATCCAATAAATATATGGCAGACAGGTAAAGGCTGTATAGCGACCCATTTATCTAATAAATATATGGCACACAGGTAAATGCTGCAGTGACCCATTTATCTAATAAATATATGGCACACAGGTAAAGGCTGCATAGTGACCCATTTAGCTAATAAATATATGGCACACAGGTAAAGGCTGCATAGCAACCCATTTATCTAATAAATATATGGCACACAGATAAAGGCTGCATAGTGACCCATTTATCTAATAAATATATGGCAGACAGGTAAAGGCTGTATAGCGACCCATTTATCTAATAAATATATGGCACACAGGTAAATGCTGCAGTGACTCATTTATCTAATAAATATATGGCACACAGGTAAAGGCTGCATAGTGACCTATTTAGCTAATAAATATACGACACACAGGTAAAGGCTGCATAGTGACCTATTTATCTAACAAATATATGGCACACAGGTAAAGGCTGCATAGCGACCCATTTATCCAATAAATATATGGCAGACAGGTAAATGCTGCAGTGACCCATTTATCTAATAAATATATGGCACACAGGTAAAGGCTGCATAGTGACCCATTTATCCAATAAATATATGGCAGACAGGTAAAGACTGTATAGCGATCCATTTATCCAATAAATATATGGCAGACAGGTAAAGGCTGTATAGCGATCCATTTATCTAATAAATATATGGCACACAGGTAAATGCTGCAGTGACCCATTTATCTAATAAATATATGGCACACAGGTAAAGGCTGCATAGTGACCCATTTATCTAATAAATATATGGACACAGGTAAAGGCTGCATAGCGAACCATTTATCTAATAAATATATGGCACTCAGGTAAAGGCTGCATAGTGACCCATTTATCCAATAAATATATGGCAGACAGGTAAAGGCTGTATAGTGACCCATTTATCTAGTAAATATATGGCACACAGGTAAATGCTGCAGTGACCCATTTAGCTAATAAATATACGGCACACAAGTAAAGGCTGCATAGTGACCTATTTATCTAACAAATATATGGCACACAGGTAAAGGCTGCATAGCGACCTATTTATCCAGTAAATATATGGCAGACAGGTAAAGGCTGTATAGCGACCCATTTATCTAATAAATATATGACACACAGGTAAATGCTGCAGTGACTCATTTATGTAATAAATATATGGCACACAGGTAAAGGCTGCATAGTGACCCATTTATCCAGTAAATATATGGCAGACAGGTAAAGGCTGTATAGCGACCCATTTATCTAATAAATATATGGCACACAGGTAAATGTTGCAGTGACCCATTTATCTAATAAATATGTGGCACACAGGTAAAGGCTGCATAGTGACCCATTTGTCTAATAAATATATGGCACACAGGTAAAGGCTGCATAGCGACCCATTTATCCAATAAATATATGGAAGACAGGTAAAGGCTGCATAGCAAACCATTTATCTAATAAATATATGGTACACAGGTAAAGGTTGCATAGTGAGCCATTTATTTAATAAATATATGGCACACAGGTAAATGCTGCAGTGACCCATGTATCTAATAAATATATGGCACACAGGTAAAGGCTGCATAGTGACCTATTTATCTAATAAATATATGGCACACAGGTAAAGGCTGCATAGCAAACCATTTATCTAATAAATATATGGCACACAGGTAAAGGCTGCGTAGCGACCCTTTTAGCTACTAAATATACGGCACACAGGTAAAGGCTGCATAGTGACCTATTTATCTAATAAATATATGGCACGCAGGTAAAGGCTGCATAGCAGACCATTTATCTAATAAATATATGGTACACAGGTAAAGTTTGCATAGTGAGCCATTTATCTAATAGATATATGGCACACCCGTAAAGGTTGCATGGTGAAGTGTAGGCAGCATGTCTGCATCTGACACACACTTAGCATTGCATAGAAAATGTGCATTGAACTCCATTCTCCACAGTCCCACCACACAAGTATACAATGGAATATAATTGACATTCAAAAGAATGCCTGTTGATCTGACTTGGCAATCAGTGTACCCACTGTAAATCGAGCATTAGCCACAGACAAAAGTTTGACAACCAGACAACAGTTGTGAAAGCTATGCCTTACACTCCTTGGCAGGTGTTACAGAAAATGTATACATAGTGTACCAAAGATACTGACCCACTGTACATTGTTGTATACACCTATATAAAAGTATAATATCTTATTTGTAAAGGTCCTGAACATAGGTTCATAGGTTCATAGGTAGGTACAAGGCTATCGGCCCAAGGGCCTAAGTAAGCCTAGTCAACAAGGTTCCCTGGCTTACGCCACCCAAGAAAGTTATTTTCCTGTGCCCCTGCCGAGCAGAGTCACAGAAGTCATCCCCGGGGTGTATTTCCTATTTCCCATCGACTCATCAAGATTTTTCTTGAAGAGTGCTAATGACGAACTTTGCTTGACATAGATGGGAAGCTTGATCCAGAGTATGGGAAGTCTCTGGGACAGGAATCTATCCCTCCAGCATGTCCTGTTTATTGTGGTGACAAGGTTTAGATCTCTAGAGTGTGTAGCTCGGAGGGATTGGGATTTCTTTAGGTGTAGCATGTCCAATAGCTCTGGGTTTGACATAGCTTTATATGTTAGGCAGAGATCACCTCGGAGTAGGTGATATGCTATGGAGTAAAGCTAGAGTTTTTTGAAACGGTCAGTGTAGGGCATCTGTTTGAGGCCAGTAATCCTCTTTGTGAGGTACTTTTGTGGCCTTTCCAGCTGCTGTAGATGTCTTGTGAGGTACATTACAAAAGGGGCATTGTACTCTACAATGGGTCTAATGAATGTCGAGTAGAGGGGAACAATGACCTCTTTTGTGATGAGGTGTGCCACGTAGAAGGATTTCCTGACCACTTTGGCAATGTGATTATCAAAGGAGAGACTACTGTCCACCTGGGTCCCAAGGTCTCTTATCACAAATTCGGTGTTAAGTAGATTGCTGCCTATGTGGTAGTTCATGGGTACAGAGTTTTTACCAAAGGGGATGACAATGTACTTTTTGGCAATGAGCTTGAGGCCATGGCTCTGACACCAGGAATCTGTCTCAGTGAGGCCCTTCTATAGGATGTCCACATCATTTGGGGACTCAGCTATGGCTCCTAGTTTGCAGTCAACTGCGAACTTCATTAGCCAAAGGCCTTCTGTGTTAGCCTGTACTTCAGGGAAGTAGATATCAAACAGGAGAGGTCCCAGGACTGAACCCTGTGGTACTCCACTTTTCACTGGTTTGAAGTCAGATTTGGAGTCTGCAACTTTTACAGTGTGGGTTCTGTCAGTGAGCCATTTGGAAACCCATCTTGTGAAGTAGGGATTTATACCTAGTTTAGTGAGTTTTGCTATAATTCCAGAATGGGTGATGGTGCTGAAAGCCTTGGTGAGGTCAACATAGGCTGTGTGAACCACCTTACCCTTGTCTACGGCTTTGGTGACTGCCTCAAAGAAGTCGATCAGGTTCAGGAGGCATGATCTGCCTTTCACAAACCCGAACTTGGTGGGGTCCAGTGTTTGGAGGTTACCAATGTCTTTATTTATGAGTTCCATGATGATACTTTCCATGGCCTTACAGACCAGGCCTATCAGGCTAATAGGGTGATAGGTCCTGGGATCAGTGGTGGCTCCCCCTTTGTGGAGTGGTATAACTGTTGCTGTGCGCCATTCAGTGGGTACAAAGCCTGACATGAGGCTATGATTGGACAGAATGAAATTTAAAAAAAAAAAGAAAACTATGGAGGAACAGAAACTGCATTCAAGTGATGTACTTTGAAAGCATCAGTGAGTACACACCCAGTACATATGTATTAAATCATGTGGATGTTCTCTATACAGTACAAAATGTGAAAAGGTAATAAAGTCCATTTATATTTCCATTTGAAAAGGTAAGGCTTGTTTTGCTTAAATAATGTCATTGTATAAAATCAGTAACTCATATCTGGTTGTGAGTAATTCTTACTCATGATCAAACTACACCTACCTTTGGTGAATCCAGCACTACCTACACCTGAATATGAATTCCTGATAAAATAAATCTTCATATACATGTCAGGTACTATGAGGTGCTGCATTACAGTTATAAATATATACATGTTCTGTGTTCTCTAATGGTCCTGGTCAAGGCTAGTTCTCTACTAGATACAATGCTGCACCTCAACGCCAGTAGGCAGCTTTTAATACTTATGTGTTTGCTTGCATATTTGTCAGTGGCGGTGTCAGTTAGTACAGGTGAGGCTGCAGGGTACATTTTACCTCTAAGAGGGTGTATTATGTGTTATCAAGACATAGAAGGAGGTCTAACATATGCATAGGTTCATAGGTTAATAGGTAGGTACTAGGCTATCAGCCCTAGGGCCTATACAAGCCCAGCCAAAAAGGTACCATGGCTTTTGCCACCCAAGAAAATTATTTTCCTGTGCGCCTGTTGAGCAGAGCCACAGAAGTGATCCCTGGGGCGAATTTCCTATTTCCCATCCAGTCATCAAGATTTTTCTTGAAGAGTGCTAATGAGGAGCTTTGTTTGATATAGATAGGTAGTTTATTCCAGAGTATGGGAAGTCTCTGGGAGAGGAATCTATCCCACCAGCATGTTATGTTTATTGTGGTGACAAGGTTTAGGTCCCTAGAGCGTGTAGCTCAGAGGGACTGGGATTTCTTTAAGTGGAACATGTACAACAGCTCTGGGTTTGACATAGCTTTGTATGTTAGGCAGAGATCACCTCTGAGTAGGCGATATGCAATGGAGTAAAGCTGGAGTTTTTTGAGGTGGTCTGCGTAGGGGGATCATTTTGAGGCCGGTAATCCTCTTTGTGAGGTATTTCTGCGGCCTTTCCAGTTGTTGTAGATGTCTTGTGAGGTACATACCAAAAGGGGCGTTGTACTCTATAACGGGTCTAATAAGCGATGAGTAGACGGGAACAATGACCTATTTTTTCTGGATGAGAAACCTTTTGTAATGAGGTGTGCCACATAGAAGGATTTCCTGACTAGTGTGGCGATGTGATTATCAAAGGAGTGACTACTGTCCACCTGTGTCCAAAGGTCTCTTCATAGGTTGATACTAGGCTATCTGCCCTAGGGCATTTATAAGCCTTGCCAGAGTGTGTTTGGCTTTCGCCACCCTTTTAGATTAGTTGACTGTGCCTCTGTATAGTAGGTCACAGAAGGTAGCCCTTTTAAGGTTAGTTTACTGTACCTCTGTCAAGCAGGGACACAGAAGAGATCCCAGGGGTAAACTTACAATCTCCCATCCACTTGTCAAGATTTCCCTTGAAGAGGGTCAGTGAGGGGCTCTGCCTAACATGGATTGGGATTTTGTTTCAGAGTGAGGGGAGCCTCTGGGATATGAATCTGTCCCTCCAGCATGTCCTATTTATTTCTTTGCTGAGGTTCAAGTCCCTGGAGCATGTAGCTCTAAGGGATTTGGATTTCCTGATGTGGAGCATGTCCATTAATTCTGGGCTGGACATGGTTTTATACGTCAGACACAGATCGCCTCTGAGTAGGCGGTACACAACTGAGTAGAGCTAGAGTTTCTTTAGCCGAATTGCATAGGGCATCTGTTTGAGCCCCTTGATCCTCTTGGTGAGATACTTTTGGGGTCTTTCCAGTTGCTGAAGGTGTCGGGTAAGGTACATCCCAAATGGGGCATTGTACTCAATTATGTGCCTGATAAGAGATGAGTAGAGGGGCACAATGACCTGACCTCTCTTGATCTAGATGTGTACCCTTTCATGATAAGGTGGGCTATATAGAAGGTCTTTCTAACCACTTTGGCAACGTGATTGTCAATGGAGAGATTGCTATCTACTTGGGTCCCCAAGTCCCTAATTACTTCTTCTGTACTTAATGGATTACCACCTATGTGATAATTTGTGGGCACTTTGTTTTTCCCACAGGGGATGACTATGCACTTTTTGGCATTTAGCTTTAGGCCATGGGTCTGGCACCAGTTATCTGTCTCTGTGAGACCCTTTTGGAGGATGCTTGTGTCAGCCGGAGAGTCGATTACAGCACCCAGTTTGCAGTCATCTGCGAACTTGGTCAGCCATAGTCCACCCGTGTTAGCCTGTACCACGGAGAAATATATACCAAACAAGAGAGGTCCCAGGACTGAGCCTTGTGGGACACCACTTGTAACTGGTTTAGAGTCTGACATGGCACCTGCTGTTCTGACCATGTGGGTTCTATCCCTGAGCCAGTTTGCAACCCATCTTGTGACATAGGGGTTGATATTTAAGCTGGTGAGCTTATTTATGATGCCCGAGTGGGGTATTGTGTCGAAGGCTTTTGCGAGGTCCAGGTAGGCTGTGTGGACTACCTTCCCTTCATCTATGGCTTTGGTAACTGTTTCAAAGAAGTCGACCAGGTTCAAGAGGCAAGATCTGCCCTTAACGAAGCCAAATTAGGTAGGATCCAGTATCTGGAGGTTCCCAATGTCTTTGTTTATGATTTCCATGATGATACGCTCCATAGCTTTGCAGACCAGGCTAGTCAGGCTTATAGGGCAATAGTTTCCAGGGTCTGTTGTGGCACCACCTTTGTGGAGTGGGACCACTGTTGCTGTACGCCATTCCTTGGGTACATATCCTGTAGAAAGGCTGAAATTGAACAGTGACTTTATATGAGGGTTTAGTTTTTCTTGGAGCTCATGTAAGATGCAGTCCGGGACACCGTCTGGTCCCATTGATGCTTTGTTTTTTTGCTTTGGAGAGGGCAGCTCTCACCTGTGCATCTGTGATCTCAGGAAGGCTACACCCTATTGGGATAGACATTTTCTCTTTTGGGGGGGGGGGGGTGAGAAGTTTGCATTGAACCTTTCTGCCAGGATGTTGGCAATGTCTGTGGGTTCAGTGTATTTTTTGGCATTTTGCACTAACTCAGAGCATATCTGGGAGTTGACTCCCAGGTTTCTGACATAACTAAAGAAGGCCTTGTAATTATCTTTAGTGTCCTGTGCAATTTTTCTTTCAAAGCTGGCCTTGGATGATTTTATGAGGGATCGTAGTTTCTTGCTAGTACTGATCAATGACGCCTTCCTTTTTGGGATTTTGCTCTGTCATGTAGTAGCTTTCTCCTTCTGTTGTATAGCTTATATATGGCCAGGGTCTACCAGACAGGTCTCCTGCCTTTGGAGAAGTGAGTCTTGGTTTTATTTGGGATAGCATGCTCCATGCATTTCTGTAGGTGTCCATAGAATGCTTTTGTAAAGGATTCTGCATTTTGGGCCGTATTTTCCACTGGCCCAGGGGCTTTGAAGGATTCCACCTCAGTTTTGAGAAGTGTGAAGTTTGCTTTTGAGAAGTTCTTCACCGTGGTTTCCTTGGCTAGGGGTGGGGATGGAATATGGATGTCCAGTGAGATTTGTTTATGGTCTGATCTTACCAATAAGGGGTATACCTCTGGTGTGGAACATAGAGACCCCATGTTGGTGATGACCAGATTCAATATGTTTTCCCCTCTTGTGGGAGTGGTGACCAGTTGTTCCATAGCATTTGAGTTTATAAATTCTAGGAACCGTTGGGCGAGGGTGTTTGGGCTTGGATAGTTTTCCCAATTGATGTTTGGGTAGTTGAAGTCACCCAATATAATAGTGTTTGGAGAGACCTTCATATTCTCCAGTGTTCTCAGGAAAGCCGAGTGAGGTTCCTGTGTCTGGGAGGGTGGTCTGTAGCAGGCTACAAACTGAAAGGCAGTTTTCCCACTGTTAGTTGCACATGGATGGTCTCCAATTCTTCGTGCAGTGCCACTAACCTGGAAGTGCGGGTATCTTTGATAAATATGGGTACTCCCCCTCCTTTTGTGGTTCAGTCTGAGTTTTGGGGCCGGAAAGCATGATATGAAGTATAACCTGTTAGTGCTGGGGTGCTCTCGGGAGCCTTGAACCAGGTTTCTGTTACTGCACAGATATCGATATTTTCCATACTGAGGAGAGTCTCAAGTGCGTGCATCTTGAGGTTTAGACTTCTGGCATTGAGCAGCATTACCCTTAGTTTTTTTTTCTTTGTGTTGTCTATGGGGGTGGGTTTGTCTTTTGAGCCTTGCCTAAAAAAAGGCACTATGGGGGAGGCAAGAGCCTTTGCCAGTATTCAAAAACCCAGGGGTGACAGGTGCAAGCCGTCCCTAGCAAAGCAACGTGGCTTGTCGAGCATGTCATCCCAGGCTGACAGACACTGGATCCCCTTTGAATGACACCAATACTTTAGCCAATTGTTAAAATTGATCATTTTGTCTTTATACTGTGGCATCATTCTTGGTGAGGGTAAGATGCTACTTAAGGTCAGGGTCATACTGGCCTGGGCTACATGATCAAAGAGCTCCTGTACGTCTTTTTTCATGTAGTCCAGGGAGGTACGTCTCAGGTCATTCACACCAGCATGGACAATGATGGAGTCATATTTGCACTTGCTTTGGAGTGACCTGAGTGCTTGTGTTATGTGGCGGATCCTGGCACCCGACAGGCAGCTTACAATAACCTTCTCCTTGTTCAGCCTGGTGAGTGGGACGTCATGGTCTTATCACACTTTCAGTGTTAAGTATACTACCGCCTATGTTATAGTTCATGGGTACAGAGTTTTTACCAAAGAGGGATGACAATGCACTTTTTGGCATTGAGCTTGAGGCCATGACTTCGACACCATGCATCTGTCTCAGTGAGGCCCTTTTGTAGGATGTCCACATCATTAGGAGTTTCAATTACAGCTCTTAGTTTGCAGTCATCTGCAAATTTCATTAGCCAAAGACCTTCTGTGTTAGCTTGTACTTCAGAGAAGGAGATACCAAACAGGAAAGGACCCAGGACTGAACCCTGTGGTACTCCACTTGTCACTGGTCTGAAGTCGGATTTGGAGTCTGCTACTTTCACATTGTGGGTTCTGTCAGTGAGCCAGTTGGCAACCCATCTTGTGACATAGGGATTTATCCCTAGTTTAGTGAGTTTATCTATAATTCCAGAGGGAGGATGCTGTCAAAAGCCTTGGCAAGATCTAGATAGGCTGTGTGAACCACCTTACCCTCGTCTATGGCTTTGGTGACTGCTTCAAAGAAGTCTATCAGGTTTAGGAGACATGATCTGCCTTTTACAAACTGGAACTGGGTGGGGTCCAGAGTTTGGAGATTGCCAATGTCTTTGTTTATAAGTTCCATGATGATACATTCCATGGCCTTGCAGACCAGGCTTGTCAGGCTAATGGGGCGGTAGTTCCCGGGGTCCTTGGTGGCTCCCCCCTTGTGGAGTGGGATAACCATCGCTGTGTGCCATTCAGCAGGCACAAAGCCTAAGGTGAGGCTATGATTGAACATGGTACTTAGGTGGGGTGCCAGTTCATTCTGTAGTTCATGTAGAATGCAGCCTGGGATGTTGTCTGGTCCCATGGATGCTGTGTTCTTGGCTTTGAAGAGTGTGTTTTTTACCTGTGCAGCCGTGATTACAGGAACTTTGCATTCTTCCAGTATAGAGATGGGCCCTTTAGGGGGTGAGAGGGGGGTAAAGTTAGCACTGAACCTATCTGGCAGAATGTTGGCAATATCAGTTGGGTCTGTAGATTTAGTTTCATTGTGCTGTAACTCAGAGCAGATCTGAGTGTTGCCATTGAGATTCTTGACATAGCTATAGAATGCTTTGTGGTTGTCTTTAGAATCAGTGGCGATTTTGTTTTCATAACTAGCTTTGGAGGATTTTATCAGGGATCACAGCTTCTTACCGAGGCTGACCAGGTAGCTCCACTCATGGGATTTTACTCTCTTTTGCAACAGTTTCTTCCTTCTGTTGTACAGTTTGTTTATGGCAGGGGACCACCAGATTGGCTTCCTTTTTTTGGAGGATAGCGTCTTGGTTCTGTTTGGGATAGCATGATCCATGCACTCATGTAAGTGCTTATAAAGTGCAATTGTGTAGGATTCAGTAGTCGTAACTGTATTGTGCATCTGCATGGGTGTCATGAAGTTCACCACTTCTGTCTTAAGAAGCATGAAGTTGGCTTTGGAGAAATTTTTTACCGTGGTTTCCTTAATGGGGGGTGGGGGCAGGATATGGATATCTAGGGTGAATAGCTTATGATCGGAACGGACCAATGCGGTGTTGACTTCAGGTGTGAAACACCTCTCACTCATGTTGGTAATGACTAGATCTAGGATATTGTTGTCCCTGGTGGGGGTGTGGATAAGTTGATCCAGGGCATTGGAGTTTATGAATTCCTGAAATCGTTGTGCGAAGGAGTTGGTACATGAGTAGTTTTACCAGTTAATGATGGGGTAGTTGAAATCGCCCATTATTTGGGTGTTTGGTTGAACCCTAATATTTTCCAGTACATCATGAAAAGAGGAGTGGGAATCCTGGGGCATGGTGGGGGATCTGTAGCAAGCTACAATTTGGATTGCAGTTTTGCCCAGAGTTAGTTGCACTTGGATAACCTCGGATGCATTATGCTGAGCAACTAGCCTGAAGGTGTGGATATCCTTAAATGAATATGGACACACCTCTGCCTTTGGTGTTCCGGTCTAGGTTACATGGCTGAAAAGTGCGGTATGAATTATAGCCTGGTAGTGCAGGGGTGCTCTCTGGAGCCTTGAACCAGGTCTCAGTCACTGCACAGATATCGATGTTCTCCATTTTAAGGAGTGCCTCTAGTGAGTGCATTTTGAGATTTAGACTTCTAGCATTGAGAAGCATCACCCTCAGTTTTTGCTTGCCTGTTCCTGTTACGGTGGTGAATTTATCATTTGAACCTTGCCTAAAAAAGGCACTATAGGAGCAGCAAGAACATTAGCCAGTATCCGGAATCACAGGGGTGACAGGTGCAGGCCATCTCTGGCAAAGCATCGTGGTCTGTCGACCATGTCATCCCAGGCAGACAGATACTGGATCCCTTTAGAATGACACCAAAAGCTTAGCCAATTGTTGAAGTCAATCATTTTGTCCTTATACTGTGGTATCATTCTGGGTGATGGCAGAATGCTACTCAGGGCTAGGGTCATACCTGCCTGGGCTACAAGATCAGAGAGCTCTTCCATGTCTCTTTTCATGTAGTCCAGGGAGGTACATCTCAGGTCGTTCACACCAACATGGACAATGACAGAGTCATATTTGTACTTGTTGTGGAGTGACTAAGTGCACGGGTTATGTGGCGGATCCTGGCACCTGACAGGCAGCTGACAGTAACCTTCTCCTTGTTTAGCCTGGTGAGTGGGACATCAGTGTGCCTGACTATAGAGTCACCCATGACTAGTGTGTTGGGTACGTTGTTTTGCTTTATTGGCTGTGATTGAGTGGCACACTGAGTCTGCGGATTATGTGTCATTTGGGTTGTGTTGGGGGGTGGAGGTTGCTTGCATTTCTGCTTTGGAGGTCACTGTTGCTTGAGCAGATTATTACTGAGAGCCTCCACGAATGCTTTTGTGTTTCTATGTGTGGATTTTGGTGGTGTAGATTTAGTGAAACTATGTGATGAGTGTGGTGTGGTGGAAGTGTTTACCTTCTCCTCATGACTGTCAAGTTCAGTCTTGGTTGGAGAGATCTTTACCTCCAGTTTGGCTAGATAAGTGCATCTCTCACAGGTTGCAGTGTTGGTGGTAGGAGGAGAGAGTTGTCTGTGTACATGAGACAATTTCTACATTGCCCCAAGATGCCAAGATTTATCAGATAGACAGGAGAGAACACAGGGAGCTGACCATACCTCCCAACTGTCCCGAATTACTCGTTTTTTACCGAGTTTTGTGGTCCAAATAATGGGGTGCCACGATTCCCGAGTGGCATCCCTTCATTTCCGATTTATCTTTATTTTGTAATTTTTTTTTATTTTTTGCACTTTGTGAGCTGACGTCATCATGTGCATGATGATTTCAGCTCGTCAGGGCTACTAGCCTGTCAGAATTAAACTTGGCAGATGTATTTCTGGTTCAAATGCTTTCAGAGCAAGTGGGAACAGCAAGTATGAAGGCAAACGGAAAGGATTTATTTTATTTAGGCTCTCAGAAATGGATTTACTCACTCTTGGGGATTTATTTTATTTAGGCTCGCCGAAGCAGATTCCTGGCTGTAGTTTCATTTAGAAGGCTCACGCCAAATGAAACAGATTTACTCACTCGTGGCTGTGAATGGAGAAGTATGTGTATGCAGAAAGGATTTAATTCAGGATTTGTGTGTGTGTGTGTGTGTGTGTGTGTGTGTGTGTGTGTGTGTGTGTGTGTGTGTGTGTGTGTGTGTGTGTGTGTGTGTGTGTGTGTGTGTGTGTGTGTGTGTGTGTGTGTGTGTGTGTGTAACAATATAGGAGAAAAAATCTGAAATGTTCTGAGCTAGAATTCCAAACATTATAAACTAGAATTCAATGTATTCAGCATCTGGATTTAACTTCGTTATGCAAGATTTCAAGTCCATCATTTTCAAACAATAATCTAAGTGGCCCCTGTTTATGACTTCTGCCACTTTCATTGTTCAACATTTCCTGAAAAGTGATTTTATACACAGTGAAATCACCATTCCACATTGATTTCATTAATGACAATGCCATACTTTGGCAAGTGAGTAGTACTCAGATGAATATTATACAGCTTTACCAAAAAAACTTGACACCTAGTGAAACTATGAGCCTAGATTTCACACAATGAATGTTCACAGATGGATCTACCAAGCCTGAAAATTTATCCAAAATGTTTCAATATATTGCAGTGTTGTAAACCATATCTCTAGTTCTATTTTTTTATAATTAAAAGAAACAAAAACAAGTGATTTGACAACTGTATCGCTTGACTGAGAGTCACTAGTCACAACTCAGTGACTAAACACTCTCAGGCAGTCAGTTTCACTGGGAAGAGACACCACTGTTTCATGAATTCCTGCTCCCCACAGACTAACATTAAAAGCACATTACTGCCTATAAGTACGGTTGCCACCTATCATGTTTTTTTTCAAAGACAGTTCAGAAAATTGCAGACGGATCCAGTAATGTTAATTTGGAAATGGCCTTACAAACACCAGTGTTTTGTTTGCCACATCAAACAGAATACCAGTATTTGTAAAGTCTTTGACTCCAAATACTAGTTTTCTTACACGGATCAATGCAATCCAGTTATATCTATAAGCAGTTAAACAAAAAATAAAACAAGGGAGAAAAAAGACATCCAGCCACAGTGATGACCCAAACTATAACAAACTGGGCAGGGAGAGCATATAGCTGGTGGCATAAAGGATAGAGCAAAGTGAGACACAAACCTTTTTCTGCTTTTTGTCTTTTCAATTGCTGGCAACCCTGCCTAGAAATGTGAATGCAAGACAGCTGTTAGCCAAGTTACATCAGGAAATATATTCAAGAAGAAAGCTTTATGAATATCTCATTTGAAGAATACTATGAATATCATTCATTGGTTGAATCTAAATTCTGTATTTCTCTATAAAATATTGAATCAAATTTGAAATAGAACTTTCCAGGTTTAACAGTTTGGTCTTTTAAATGTAATGTGTCCAGATGTGCCGATGTGTTTACTTCTTTCATTTAATTATACACCTGTCTGCTGACACTGACTAGTGTGCTGTTGCGTTTTTAGCTAATATAGAATATGTTAATAGGATCATAGTTTCATAGGAGTTTACTAGGCTAATGGCCCTAGGGTCTTTGCAAGCCTAGCCATGGAAAAAACACATTTGCCCTAGTTGACCATAGTTATATGGTCATTGTTAGAGCGATTCCATGATCAGCACTGACTGCTCCTGTCCATGAGGGACATAGTTCTGCCATATTTTGGTTGTCTGTTCTTCAGTTTGTGTTTGAAAGTTGGTATCCCACAATTCCATTGTAGTGGGTGGAGTTACGTAATTGTGTATGCAAATTAGATGTTAATCATCGTGCAGATTTGTACCTATTTTTCATGGTCCTTGTCCAGATTTTTGATGTTTCCAGGTTGAGAGGTATGGAGCTGACCCTTGGACATGCCTGAATAAAAAAAATATTTTCCTCTAGATAACTGAGGAAAGTGAGTACAAGAGCTGTTTTTCTCTAAGCAAGTGAGGAAAGTAAGTACCAAAACTGTTTTCCTCTAGGTAATGAGGAAGGGTGAGTGCTGTAGTAATTAGTAGCTTATTTAGTGCTTACAACAAGTTCTGAATAAGTGCTGATCACGGATAAGCAAATTCAAGTGCTAAAACTAAGAATCTGTATCTGGACTAAACTAGTTACAGGAAAGGGGGGAAACAAGTGCAAATGCAGGCTTTTAAATCAGAAAGTTGAGAGAGATGGAAAAACTGCCCAAATGGCCAATAACTACAATTTTTGGGGCAGAACCACTCCTTATGTGGTAGATAGGTTACTTAGTGCTTACCACTCCCACTGATAAGCCAGAAGGCTTCCCTCCAACACAAAAAGCTTGGGGGGTTCAGAAGCTTACATACAGTCCTGGATACAGCAAATCTGAATCTGGACTACACTAGTTACAGGAAAGGCAGGAAACAGGCTTAGATTTTTTTTATACAGAAAAGTAGCTAAAACAGCAGTAAAAACAATTCAAATGCAGTGCAAGCTAGCACACTTGAGTATGTAGCAATGTTAGACAAAACAGTTTAAAAAATGCAATTAAATAAAAAATTACTAAAAACAAGTGCAGAAGGAGTCTGTTAGGTAGAATGAGGTAAAGAGATGGGAGTGGGGGGAGTGTTGCAGATAAAATCTACAGTGGGGGCGGGCAACTGCAAAAACCTCCAAATTTAAACAACAAGACAGGAATAGGGAGGGTGGGTAGGGGTAGCATGATACTGATGCATTAATTCCCCACCCAAGTGGGGAAATTAGCATGCCCCATGCACTAAAACTCACATGCATGGTTGGTGTAGTTCAGTTTGATTACCTTCAGTACTGATTAAGAACCTTAACATCTGAAAAGGAAATCAAACTACTTTGCAAATTTGAGAAAGACAAAAAAAGGTTTACATTTTGGCTTTTATAGGTGTCAAACTAAGTCCCAAAGTAATATACCACAGTATCAGTCCAATATCTTATAATAAATTCACAATCTCAGTGAAAAAAATTCAGACATATCCCTCAGAGATCAGCTAAATTAACTGAAACTATGATCAGTCTGTAAAATGCAACTGTGATGCAGCTCCTCCATTTAAGTTAATGATTGTGTCATAAGAAGGCATCAGGGATTTAAAACTCAAGACTAATGAAATTACCTCCTGGTAAGGCTGAAATGTATATCTATGCAAACTCTAGGGTTTGTTTTTTTCTTTGTTTCACCTAAGAGGGTTGTGGCTGCAGTGCTGTGATAATGTTTTATTGTTCCATTTGGGTGTTTGCTATTGCAATTTGTGATATTTATTATAATGATATGATGTTGTACATACTTTCATAACACTTTAATGTAACACACTGCTACATTTACTCACTGACTATCTAAGGCACACCAGCTGATAGACTCAGTGAATATGATAATTTATGTCTTCAATATGTTGCTATGACATCAGAACTAAAAATAATGTTTTCTTTTAGGAAAGCTGCTAGTTTGTGCCTTTGAAGCAGTTCAAAAGATGCAGTTTTGCCCAGTGCAAGCTGACACCAATGGATCTCACTTTTGACAAACATACCCTGGGATTCAGTAAAGTTCCGTGCAAGAATAAATTATTCTTGCATGGAATGGATTGAGTCCGTAAAACACAGCAGCGCGCTTTGCATATTCATGAAGGTGCGCTGCTGTAACACCTACATGGACACGATCCGTGAACGAGTGCATGGGATGTGTTACAGCAGTGCCCGCACATGTAACACACCCCTTCTCTCAGAAAGTGCCGTTACAGCACTTTTAAAAGCAAAAACACATTTGTCTGCAGATATACTGCACAATTGTGTAGTATATCTGCTGAATGCATGCCACAGACATGCATCTGGAGTGTGTCACCCCGGGCCTCTGCTGAAAATAGTCTTCTCATGCTAGACAGACTTACCCGGTCAACAAATGTTAAATGAAATAAAATAACAGTAAAACACAGCACTGACATGCTTGAGTTTCCATACACCTCACAAAATACATGCTAACACAAAACCCATTATCCCATGCATTTTAAAGTACTAAAATTGTCCCTAGTGTTGTGCCCTTGTTCCCCTATTATGGTAGGCATACTCCTAAAGTGAGAAAAATTTAAGTCTCATTTAAATCCTCAAAATATTTTTTTTTTATTAAACCAATAAAGTTTAACCATAGCTGAGCGGGTGTGGCTTTCGCACAGCTATGCCTAGCATGCAGTCAGCCATGGTTCGAGCCCCACAGCAATCCTTACATTTTCATAAGTGAACCAACATATATATATTGTGTGTGTGTATATGTATATACATATATATATATATATATATATATATATATATATATATATATATATATATATATATACACATGCCCATCACATCAACCTGGTCCTTGGTAACATGGGTGAGTGTTGCTCTATACCAATAGTCAACTCCTTGTCATATCTTAACACAAATTAATCATCTTTGGAAATCTACAGCCGTCCTCCCCTTCACAGGTAACCACCATAAAAGCCTGTCCAAAGCTAACTATGGCCTTATAACAACAGAGGTGGCTAACCTCATGGTAGCCATGCAAATGGTGACTAGTTGCATGACTGCTGAATCAAACAACAATGCACTATGAACATGTACACAAATACATGGATACCACCGTACCCAATAGAACCAGGACCCACACCTCCAAAAAAAGGAAGCCAATCTGGTGATCCACGGCCATAAGGAAACTGTACAACAGAAAGAGGGAACCAATATGGAATAAGGTGAAGTCCCAAGACTGGAAAAAAACCCTTCTCGGCCTCAATTAAAAGTTGAGATCCATCACCAAATATTACAAAGTTAGCTGTGAAAACAGAATTGGAGCACATAGTAAAGACAACCCCAAGGCCTCGTACAGTTATCTAAGGAATTTCCATGGCAATACCAAGATTTGTTCTGAGCTACTACTAGACAATGGTACCTTCTAGACTGAGCCAACAAATATTGCCAATATGCTGGCTGACATATTGAGTGAAATTACCCCTAACCCCACCCCCCCCTCAAAGGACCACTCACAATACCAGTACACTGCCAGGCACCCAGTATTACTGCTGTACAGGTTAAAACACCACTGTCCAAGGCCAAGAATACAACTTCTATGGGGCCTGACAATATCCCTGGCTGTGTTCTATATGAACTACAGATTGACCTGGCACCTCACCTTTGTGCCCTGTTAAAGCACAGCCTCACCTCAGACTTTTTCCCTACTGAATTGTGCACTGCTACAGTCACCCCTCTCCACAAATGAGGTGTGACTATAGACCCTGGGAAATACCGCCCCAACTGCCTGACATGTCTGCTATGCAAAGCTATGGAATGCATCATCATGCACCTAATAAACAGGGATATAGGAATATGCAGACTCAGGATCCCACACAGTTTACTTTGTGAAGGGTAGGTCATACCTGCTCAATCAACCTGGTCAACATTCTGGCGTCAGTCACCTGAGCTGTGGATGAAGGCAAGGTGTCACATACATCCTACCTTGATCTGGCGAAAGCCTTTGATAACATTCCCCACTCAGGAATCATGCAAAAATTCACTAAGCTAGGCATCAACCCCTATATCACTAGATGGGTTGCAAACTGGGTCACAGATAGGACTCACAGTGTGGAAATAGCTGACTCCAAGTCAGACTGCTGAGCAGTCATAAGTGGAGTCCCACAGGGTTCTGTCCTGGGTCCTCTCATGTTTGGTATCAACTTCTCTGAAGTCCATGCCAATATGAAGGGGGTCAGGTTCTGATGAAGCCCACATATAGTGGGTGAAAGCGCTTAACCGTTTGAATTTTGTGTAACTTGTGTAACTTGATGAAATACATTTAGCAAATTTTTAAACAAAAGATATATCTACAGGTGTTTGCACAGCGTTTCCTCTGTGACTATAAAGTTACATTTACGGAATGGCCAGACATACACAGGCCTGTCACATGTACAGTTCACCTCAGAATGTACAGGCTCAGGACTCATATCTAAGGCCTCTTCCCTGACATGTCTGTGGGTCTACTACATCACTGGGATGATAGCAAGAATGAATTCAAGAAATACTGATAATAATTACGTCTGCACCTCATTGACATCTGGACAAAGTCTGTCATCATTTGGGGACAGAGGCACAAACACAGTGGTAGACTGAACATATTGCTGTCATACATTTCGACAGTTGCAGGTGTTACTGGGTTTGTTGTAACATCCTTTATGAGGAATATGATGTTGGTAATACCAATAGATGTGAGTATTTAAGGACTGCATTCCCCAGAGTCCATGACCAATTTACCAAGGACACCAACTGTCTGCAGAACAGACAAAACATAACAGGAAGACATGTGGCCATTCTGTGGACAGCGTGTCAATGGAGAGGTACATAGGTTGTGCATGTTGCACATGTGTGTAATATCAGTGTCAGTGCATATAACAGATATAAATGTGTACAGCTACTGGTTGTTGCATTGCCCCGACACTGATATGGGTACTATAGCAGGCATGATTATCAGGTATTAATCTGAGAAGTGTCCAAGTGTGTTATGATCCTCTGTCCATGCCTACCACTATCAGCTATATCAACACCTATATGCAGTGGATATCACAAGTGTACACACCCCTGTTGGAATGCCAGGTTTGTGTGCTGTATGATAATCAGACTACAGAAGATCATTTCATAATGTTTCTCATCTTGAATGTGACCTCTAACCTGTACAATTCCATTGAAATAAAATCAAAAGTGCTTCTAGGAAGGTGAGCAACTATTGCTAAGTGAAGATGTGCCATGATGTTAGAGCCCAAACCAAGATGAATGAATGCTGTAACCATCTCAAGAGGTGCATACACAACATATCAGTTTAAGGCTGTGCACACTCATTCAACTGGCTTATTGTACTGATTATTATTTCCATATGTTTTCACAAACTGGATTGTTATGTTTTCAATTGAACTGTAGGGGCTATAGGTCACATTACAGGTGGGAATTGTTTTGAAATGAGTTATTGTATTGTCATGATCCAATTCTGCAAATACCAGGCATTGTAACAGGGGTGTGTACCTTTTATATCCACTGTAGCTATATGGACTCAGCAATACCTAACCTGTATAACCAGCCTCCACCAAGATAAAGTAATCCCCTTTGGTGGACAGCAGCAATACACAAACCACATAATAGGTTGCTACATTGGCTGTACAGGGACACATAAGTGCAGGTAACAACTTGGAAGCAAGTCCACCTATATCTGCACAAACATGTAAGTTCACAGATGACTTCCTGTAAGGCTGACTGTGACTACAAATTAGACATATCCACACCACCAAGGACAATTGCAACTGTGTCTCCATATATGTTGTAAGTCTCAGAGGGAACAACACAATTCATTCTGTACTGGGGGTAAAGAACACCTCAAACACACATGCCATGGATATAGGCAACCTGCATCACACAGGTTAAGTGGGAACATTGCCACCCTGTCCACCCCAGTTGTACAGGAGGATATGCACATCAAATACACTCCTCCCCTCAGCAATGGTGAACATGTACATACTGCCTACTGATGGCAACAACAGCATATCTTCATGGGGCATAATAACATCACTGTCTGCCTCCTACATGAACTCAGACATGTGCTCACAGCTCCATCACACACCACAGTAAAACACAGACCTGCCACCATCCACACATCATCCACATGGAAGATGGCCACTCTCAACCCTCTACACAAAAATGAATGGAAAATAGAGTATTATGCAATCAAGTGTCCAACACTGGGGGGAATAAGATATCTCAGGGCCAGGAGTGTAATGCAAGCTGCTATAGCCATGATAGCTTGGAGGGTTATGGTGTAATGTGGATTATTTGCAAGTAGGGCTGGGATGGTGGCCTAACAGTTAAGATGTTTGCCTTACAAACACAAAGTGCAGGGTTTGAGTCTCACAAGGGATAATTGGCTAGGCTTACAATGGCTCGCAAGGGCAGTTAGCCTTGTACTAACCTATGAACTAATATCTGCTGTTGATGTGGAATTTGAAAACCGTATGAGGTCTTGTGACCTTTTTCCTGTTTATGTCTTCCAGGTAACATGCAGAGTGCTCGCCTACCAGCATTTTACATTGGGGAAACTGACATCATCATCCAATATGTGATTGGACATTATGCCCTGTTATTTGGATGGACAGCAGAAGATGTGCGGGAGAGGACTGCAATGTGGAACAGTGTGGTTCACAGGGTAAATGATGATGAGCATGTGCAACATCGGGCCACCGACCTCATCCACCCTGCCCATCAATGGGCTGCTGCTGTAGGGACTGGCTAGCCACAGGTGTGGGCCTAGCGATCCAGCCCCCACTGACACCCACCGAGGAGCTCCTCATCAAACTTGGGGCACCCGCCCAATGTACAAGCCATGAAGCTGAGGGAAGCATTGAGGAGGTGGGTTCCATACACACACACACACACACACACACACACACACACACACACACACACACACACACACACACACACACACACACACTGGATGAGGGGCATGCAAGTAAGGGCCCAGTGGGGTTTAGTACACTAATGTATCAGACATACATATATCTGTATTGTATCTACATCCATGTGTCAGGTCCAATTTCAGTTGTGGATGGGGTTTTCTAATGCACAGAGGTGCACATCTATGGTGAGGACAGGACATTGTATATTATTGGAGTTAGTACTGGTGATGTGCAGACATGCTGCATCCATCATGTAGCAAAGCCACATGTGAGTCTGCTGGCAATAACTACCTCTCGCAACTACCTAGGACCCTCTGAGGTCTGCATATGGAACAGCAGCCTGAAGTTGATGAGTATGATATTGTTCTGTTGTTGGCTGGCAATACCCCAGGCATGTGAAGGACATGCAATTTACCATGCACACAACCATCAGTAATAGCTATATTGCTTTATGTAATAGCTATATTGTTTTTTGTGCATGTTCACTGTTGCTGGGTTTAACTGCATTGCTTCACAGTGGTCACCACTGGGGCCTACCTGACGTTAATTCAACATTCCTGTAGCATACCTCATGACTTGTTAGTGCCAAGACATCTGGACAGTGGCCAGCAAAATGGGCTGGACAAATGGCCTAAGGTAGGGACATGTGTGACACATTAGTGGTATACAGTGGATATAAATTGTGTACACACCCCTGTTAAGATGCAAAGTGTTCCTGCTACATAGTAAGTAGGACTACAATATGTCAGTCCACATCTCTCTCAGCCTTTAATGTGACCCATAACAGGCACAGTTCACTTGCAAAACTAAGCATCTGGACTCATGTATTGCACCTACAAGGTTGGCCACCTGTATGGGTGGCAGACATTGTATCAGCATGCTGTTTCAGTCAGGTTTGATACCTCATGCTGCCATATGTGTCAGTACACTCACTGTAGCCTATTTGGCTACAGTATCACATACATGGGCATTGTTAAGGCATACAGACTACTTCCAGCCACATATAGGTTGCAAATATTCCAGACACATCTCTACAGAGGATTGTACAATGGTTTAACCTGCTGCATGTGAGTCAGATGCTGTTACCACACTATATAAAGTAATGGCAGTGGGAGGTGGTCACCAGCCGTGTATGGTATACACATCAAAATGGTATAAGCCACACCAGATATGATCCTCACACACACACACACACACACACACACACACACACACACACACACACACACACACAGTTGCCAACATTGGGATTAGAACTCCTGTCTATCTAGGTATTCCTACTATAGTACTACACAGTTATCAGACATGCCCCAGAGCTTATATATTTCCACCTATTCCAAAGGTACTTCTAAGGTGGATTACATCATTACATCAGCAGGACTACTAAACTGGAGAGGGGGAAAGTGTAAAGGATAGTACATATGCCAAAAATGGTGTAACCCCCACACTACATGATTCTTACACAAACACACACACACATACACACACATGCATCCAGTTGCCAGTAGGGTGATTAGAACTCCTGCCTAGCTTATTATTGCTACTATAGTGCTACACAGTTGTCAGATGCGCCACAGTGCTGATACATTTTCATCTACTCCAAAGGTATTTCTAAGGGGGATGACATCAACAAGACTACTAGATTGGGGTGAGGGGAAGTGTGAAGGGTAGTACACAAGTCAAAAATGGTATAAGCCAGACAGTACATGATACACACACACACACACACACACACACACACACACACACACACACACACACATGCACACACATGTACACACACACACACACATACACACACACACACACACACACACACACACACACACACACACACACACACACACACACACACACACACACACACACACACACACACACACACACACACACACACACACACTTGCCAGTATTGGGATTAGAACTCCTACCTATCTATTTATGTCTATTATAGTGTTAGTTACCGCATGTGCTGCAGAGCTTACTGAATTTTCACGTGGCCAAGGCTGCTGATAACTGCACAGCTCTGGTAAAGTATTACAGGTTGCAGACAGTCTGCCTTTTGTTCCACCCTTACATTGTGCTAGTTCTTTCTGTCTTGCACTTCATCTAGCATTATGGCTTGGCACTTCACCATGTTATTGTATCAAGAAGTGTGGCACACCTAGGAGCCATCAGCAATACTTGTTCATCACAGATGTAGCCCCAGTACTTACTAGTTATGTCCACCCCTCCTGGCAGGTTTGAAGGGCAATTTTCTGTGCTTTCACCCATTAACCTGGTGCACTTGTCCATTCTGAGGCACTGTTGCAACTGCCTCATGTACACAGACAACCCTCCCCTCTACACTCCAAACACTCAGACCTGTGAGAGTTACCCATATATCAACCAATGTGGACATATGCACTCTCCAGCAAAGACTGGACTAGCAGGTCTAGAGGATAAGATCAACACCTGCACCACACCATGTGGAATATATAGCTCACCATGACACCCACTTTGATGGCCATGACATACAGTGAAAAGTGACACAACCACCTTCCCAGAGGCACTCAATGGACATTTGCCTAAACAGCACAGACCAGCAAGACAGACACCCACTCAGACACTGCGACATGGTGCATGCCAAGGGACACATATTTAACCTACAAAGTGCGCCCCTCAACCTAAGCTCCTAAGGCTAACTACCTTGCACAATGCAGTGATCATGGGTAACTGAATACTGAGGCACACACATATCCCACTCATTAAGTTGAATATGGAGCAAGTAACAGCCAAATATCTATCACATGCCAGCATCCAACACATGGCACAGCCAGTCATGGCACTCCACAACAACTACAGGTATCATTCTGTATCCATGTGGGTGTGAATGACTTGGGACATACCTCCCTGGATGCCATGACAAGAGACATGGTTGAACTCTCTGATTATGTGGTCCAGGCAGGTGTGACTGTAGCCCTGAGCAGTGTACCACTGTGACCCAGTATGATGTTGTGATACTATCAACAGATGATTGACTGCAACATTGGCTTATGTGTTTTGTGTCATTCTCTGGGGATCCACTACCTCTCTGCTTGGGATGACATGATTGACAAAACCCAATGACTTGCCACAGAAGTCCTACTATGTCAGCACTGGGTCTCCAGGTACTGGCTAAGTGTCTTGTCACCCCTATGATGCCTTATTAGGCAGTGTTCCTAATGTAATTACCACCATAACAGCTAGACATGTATACAACCTGAGAGTCATGCTGCTCAACAGTAGACAGCTAACTGCCAAGATGCAATCACTCAAAGCACCCGTTAGAGAGGAGGACACATATCTGCTGTAATGGAGAGTTGGTTCACAACAGCAGACAGCAGACCTGCAGTATCAGGCCATGACGCATTCCACAGCTGTCAGCCCCCAAACATGGACCACACATGGTGTTTCCATATTCATTATGGCAAGGAACACCTCCAGACTAGTATCCCAGCATAATGCATTGGAGATACTTTCGGTACAACTGCCTTGGGTAATAGTGCAATCCAGACCATAGCCTGGTATGGGTCCACATCTATGTCCCTAGACTGTCAATGCACATTCCTCAACACTCTGCCATCTATGATGGTCCAACAAAACACTGACATAGTATGAGACTTCAACTACCCCTCCTTCATCTGGGGAAAGTAGCCAAGTGCCAGTACAGTGGCCCAGCACTTCTGGGATTCATCATTTCCAATGCCCAGGACCAGCTCATACTGACCCCCAGTAGAAGATGCAACAACCTTGACTTGTCTTGACTACTTACATATGGGACTATTGCTCATCCACAGATATCAATCCCTACCTGTTGAGATCCACACATTCTGTAATCAACATGGGACTCAACATGTCAGCCACAACCCCCACAAAGGTAACCACCTTGCAAAACCTGTCCAAAGCTGACTTTGCAGCCATGAAAACAGGGTTGGATGACTTCACTGCACACATGGCAATGGGAAATAGCTGCATGACTGTGGAGTCATACACATATGCACTGTACAAACAGGTACATGAATGCATGGTACTAGCCAGAGCCAACAGAATCCAGACACTGTCCTCCAAACACTGAGACACAATGTGATGATCTCCTGCCATTACTATAGTGTACATCAGAAGGAGGACACTGTTGCAGAGAAATATGGTGTCCCATGACTGTTGGACTCCCTTATTAGCCTCAAACACAACTTTGGATCCCTCATGGAATCCCCTACAGGCATCTATGATGGCAGACATGCAGTAGACACTGACAACAATCACAACAGCATTTGATAATTACATCACCAACCTCCACAGCATTAAACACAAGTGATGTGAGTTACTGCACAATGCTAATGCCTATCCTGAGACAACAAATATTGGCCACAGTCTTGGCAATACATTCAGTGCCAGCTTTACTCCCTCTCCCGCCAGACGTGAAGTACTGATTGAATGTGAAATCACATCCTGTATCCCATTTCTGTTCTAGGCGTCTGTGTGTCACCAGGATGTGGCCCTGCAGCAAGACCATGGGGGTAAGGCAGTGTGATAACACATCCACCATGTCATAGGCATGGTACAGCTGTATGTGCATGGAAGTCCCTGGTCTGTAACACAGTGATTGCATATGCCTCACAGATTATAGAGCTGAGGGTTGTACATAGGTATATGTTGATTTACGTCATTTGTTGTAGAATGGAGAATGGTACGTGTTGTGGTTTGGACATACCTCTGATTGCTAATAATCACAGCCACAGGGGATATTCATCAGCCAAACACATTTAGATTACTATTCACACACACACACACACACACACACACACACACACACACACACACACACACTTGCCAGTACTGAGATCCACAGGTTCATTGCTTCATAGTTGGTGAATGGGCTGATGGCTCTACAAGGCTAGCCCAAGGGAATACCCTGGCATCAGGCCACATGAAAATAGTCCACAGTGTGGCTCAGCAGTATAGTCACTGGAGTGGTCCCCAGGGGTAGGTATTGTATTCCTCATCCACTCATCCACATTTTTATTGTGATTTATATTCCATAACATGGATAGTGTCTGGGTTGTGCACATATCCCACATGTGTGTTCTTTTATGTGTGGAAGTGTGCTTGAGGTCTCTGGGACATGTTGTGTGGACAGACTGGTATCTTCAGAAGTAGAATTCCTAACCTTGTTTGGTGAGACATGGCTGTGTAACTGAGTTAGTGATTGCTCCTACATAGACAGTATGATATGGAAATTCATTGTAGTTATTGGACTCTGTCCATACAGGGCATGTATATAAGGCATGGTATTCCCTTTGTTGCGTATGTTTGCAGACTCTACAGTTGTTGCAGGTGTCCAGTGGGGAACATGGCAAAAGGGCCACTGTACACATTGATTGGTCTACTGAGGGAATGGAACAGGGTGCCATGTCCTTTTACTAGCTGGATAACACATAGTCAGGAGATGTAACACATTAAAGGACTTTCTGATGTCAGTGGCACTGTTGTGGTCAATAGACAGCTGACTGTCAACCTGTGTTTCCCATTCTATTATAATAAAGTCACTATTCAGTGGACTACCACCAATGTATTACTTCATGTGAGCCATGGTGTTCCCAAAGGTTATGGCAGCACATCTCTTGGCATTGAGGTAATGTCCAGGGTTCTGGCAACAGCCATAGGTGTCAAGTGGCCTTTGGGCATGATGTCAACATCACATGGATTGGGAATGCTAAAACCTACCTTACTGTTGTATGCAAACATTATCAGCCAGGGTGCCTTTGTGTTCTCCTGCACCTCAGAAGGGTACATCCCAAACATGAGAGGACATGGGTCTGTACCCTGTGTGGCATCAGTCATGTCTGGTCATCCGTTTGACATGGAGTCCACTGCAATCACACCGTGGGTACTATCTGTGAGGCAATTTGCAGGAGAACTACTGATATGCTGGTTGCTGTCTAGACAAGTGTGTTTTGTATGATTCCTGGGTGGAGAGTTGTCTCAGAGTATTAGAAGGGTTGCCTATATTGTTAAATAATCCTTACTGTCACAAAGTCATTGCACATGGCACTTCAAATTTAGGCCTGTGGAGTGTCTACACCAACCTCTGTGGTGTTTGACAACTGTTGGCCTTGTAATGTGGACATTGGAACATATACTAGGTCATCCGTATAATAATTTAGCAAACCCCACCCCTTATGAATCCTGTTATTTACACACTCACACCAACACCGCATACTTATGACAGATACACACACACTTGCCAGTACTGAGTTTCGAACCCTTACCAAGCTATGTATTGTTACTACAGTGTTACACATTTATCACACGCACCGCAGAGTTTATAGGATGGATGTTGTCCAATAGTACTTCTAAGCTGAGGAACATCACCAGCCCTTGTAAATACTGGCATTGGGTGATGTAGTGGGTGAGAGATTTCACAAAATATTTTACCATAAACACACACTTACATTCACCATGAGTGAGGTTCAAACCTCTATTTAACGATGTTTTCAGACCTTTATGTTACGCATATTCCACACACACCACTGACCTTACATGGCTTAGGGTTGCCAACAGGTACTTCCAAGCTGAATGATATCTGCAGCACTGCTAAAGTCAGGCACTGAAAAGTGTACTGGATGTAAATGGGGCCAAAATGTTTAAGGTAGGGACACATATATGTAGATATACGTACACACACAAACACTTGCCAGGAATTACCTATGTAGTCATTACTACTACATTGTTCCGCATTTATCACATGTGCCACAGAGTTTATAGGTAGAACAGGATCCAAACATACCTCTAAGGTCAGTGACATCAGCAGCAGTGCTAAAGTAGGGGTAAGGGAAGTGTAGTGAGTGTGAATGGCCTCAAAATCAGGTCTCTACAAAGACACACACACTGTCTTACACAGACACACACATTTCCACAGTTACCAGGACTGGGATTAAAACTCCTACCTAACTAGTTTGCTACACTATAACATTCCACAGTTATCGCAAGTGCCACAGAGCTTATATGTTAGAGAGTTGTCCAAAGGTATTTTTAAAGGTGAGTGACATCAGCAGCAGTGCTAAAGGAGGGGTAAGGGAAGTGTATTGAGTGTGAATGACCCCAAAAAAAAATGGTATGTGTACTGGGTGGGAAAGGTCTCATAATGCAATTCTGTCTGTCACTGTCTGTCTCTCTCTTCCCCACGTCTCTGTGTGTGTATGTTTGACATATTATATTATGTTGGCCATATGTGTGAGTATTCCTATCCAGTGTGTGTGTGTGTGTGTGTGTGTGTGTGTGTGTGTGTGTGTGTGTAGTATCAATGGTGTACAATTTGGAGTATGTACAGACATCTGTGAATAATGGATATTTGTAGTCCACTGTGTTGTCAGATATGGGCTTCATTTCTCTATAATGGATATCTGTAATCCACTATTTTGTCAGACATTGGCTTAATTTCTCTAAGTGTAGGAGCATGCCCAGTATGACCTTCTATATTGAGTGTGTGCATCCATTTCAGGGAGGGTTGGACTCCAGTTCAGGGTTTTGTGTGCTACAGCTACACCTAGCAACCTGTTTCTGCAGGATATCTGTAGATTGGTTTCTAATATGGAGACGTGTCCCCGGGATTCATGTACGCTCCGTGCAAGAAGAAGCTCTTCTTACATGGAGTGTTCAATGTCCGTGTAGAGCAGCAGCGCACCTTTATTATTAATGAAGGCGGGCTGCTGTAGTGCTACACGGACACAGAGCTGTGTACGAGTGAGGGGGTGTGTCTGAGAGCAGAACTCTCACAATATACATGCCCGCTGCATGGAAGTCTGCAGCAGCAAGAGTGTTTTATCCGTGGACACTACGTTGGTGTCCATGGATAAAATGAAAGAAACACATACACACACACGCACAAACACATACACACACAAGTCCACTAGTATGTAAGCAAATATGTTATCACTGTCCTATCCATGCCCCCATCACAAATGTTACCCCGGAATGTGTGCAGGGCAAAGCCAATGCAAAGCCTTTGTCAGTCCCCTAATGTTCCCACAGCCCCACACAGATAATGGTGCAGAAAGAATGCCCATACCCCTAGCAAAATAATTAAAACACACGTTTAATTTTTTTATATTAGTCCCCCTCTGCAATAAAGTATGACGTGTAGCAACAAACTAAACAGCCCTTACAGGTCTTGAACCCACTACCCCATAGTCACAGGTACCTAACCCCTAAGCCATTACAGATATAACAAATTATGATGTTTACCTAACATAACATGCACTCTGGTTACTTAACATTAATGGGAAAAAAATGTCAGTCCTCAGTCTTGAGCCCAGGGACCCATACACCATAGTCAAAGCACTTAACCACTAAGCTATGTGAGACATAGAACTTGACAATGTTTTCCTAACATATCATGAAATCTAGTTATTAAACATTAATGGAAATAAAACCATCTGTCCCAAGTGTTTAACCCAGGAGCCCATACACCATAGTCAAAGCACTTAACCACTAAGCTATGTGAGACGTAGAATGCTATGATGTTTTCCTAATATATCATGTAGTCTAGTTATTAAACATTAATGGAAATAAAACCATCAGTCCCAAGTTTTTAACCCAGGAGTCCATACACCATTGTCAAAGCACCTAAGCACTAAGCCATTTGAGACGTAGAATAGCATGATGTTTTACCTACCATATCATGCAGTCTGGTTATTTCAATTGATGGAAAAGAAATGTTCGCCCCAACTCTAGGACCCCATACACCATAGTCAAAGCACGTAACCACTAAGCCATTGGAGACATAGAATAGCATGATGTGTCTGGCTATTTAAATTAATGGAAAAATATGTCAGTCCCAAGTTCAGGACACTGCACACCATAGTCAAAGCACTCAACCACTAAGCCATTTGAGACATAGAATATCATGATGTTGTACCTACCATATCATGCAGTCTGGTTATTTAACATTAATGGAAATAAAACTGTCACTCCAAAGTCATTAACCCAGGACCCTGTACGCCACAGTCACAGCCCCATACCAGTAAACCATCTGAGTTGTACAAGTCACTGTTGCTCTTCCAAAGTTATCATGCAATATAGGTATACCACCACCATGTGAAAGCTCTGTAGAATCAATCATGTGTTGCATATAGACACACACACACACATATATATATATATATATATATATATATATATATATATATGGAAACGTACATACCTAAAATACATATACACATATAAATAAAGATATATATATATATATATATATATATATATATATACACACACACACACATATATATATATATATATATATATATATGTATATATTACAAAATATATATGTGTACTCAAAATACATGCAGTGCATGACCCAGAAACATAACTATCAGTGTTTAACCAAAAGAAATATGTACACAATGTCTGTACAAAGGGAGAGAAATGGGGCACATATAGGGACATATGTAGAAAATAGCTGTCAGTAGTACAGCAAAAGGGTGCATGTTAGCAGAACCATCTGAAGGATATGTGGCTGGGAAATGACCTCTTATGTCATTATTCACTGACATAAATCCTGGGATCATTACAGTGATTTAGCAGACAAATACAAATAAACTGTGGAACTGAACCAATGTATGGGCCATACACCTGGACATGCAGCAAACAGCCTGGCAGTGGAGAGGTATGCTCAGAGCCCTTTAGTGCATTGAATCTGGAACAAGTCAGACAAAATGTGTGGACAAAGGCATGACAATACAGAGATATCCAAATAATGTGAGTAGATAAGCTGAGGAAGTTGTACAAATACTGTTGCTGCTAACATAGATTGAGCCAAATATCACAAGTCTGGGACACATGTTCTCTGTATAATGTAGTGATCCCAATCCTCACATCATCCCACTGATGTGTTAGGAATACACAACAGTGATGGTGACCACATGTAAGGTATTGGCCAGAAAGGGTACCATTCCCCACTCATAAATCTTAGAAACATGCACTAAGCTAGGCCCCAACACCTATATCACTGTCTGGGCTGCAAACTTACTCACAGATAGAACCCACAGTGTGAAAGTAGTTGTCTCCAAGTCAGATTGGTGACCAGTCATCAGTGGAATCCCACAGTGGTATATCTCTGACTCCGCACACTTGGCTGGTTTGCAGACAATCTTGGCTTCCTTCTGTATCTCATCCCTTTTGGTAGTCTCATCTTCCAGTTCTTGATTTACTACATTGATGGCTGCCATTCACCAGGTTTTTTTTTTTTTTTTTTTTTTTTTTTTTTTTTTTTTTTTTTGTGACTCTTTGAGTCTGCATCTCCTGCCTGTGTTTGTGTGGATTTGCTCTGATGCCCTGCCATTTTACAAAGACGTGTCTGCAGTATTAATCCCTCGTCTCTGCTGAAAATTGTTTTGTTCTGTCCAGTAGAATTGACCGGCATTTGAATTTCAAACTTCATGTTCTTCAGAATACATAGTAGCACAACCTTTTTTCTAGCAATTTTCTAAGTTTATAAGATGAATATTTTAAATTTGTCCCTATTTTTGGGACTGTATTCCCATTATTGGCTTCGTCCAGGTTTTTGTGCTAAGGTTGACAGCTATGGCAAGAACTGAATTCACTGAATATGGACTGTAGAATTGTGCATATTTACTGATAAAGGTGCACTGTAGAATTGTGCATATTTACTGATAATGGTGGACTGTAGAATTGTGCATATTTACTAATAATGGTGGACTGTGGAATTGTGCATATTTACTAATAATGGTGGACTGTAGAATTGTGTATATTTACTAATAATGGTGGACTGTGGAAGTCTGAGTAGACTTTTATGATAAATGTTCTCAACTGGGCAGTTTTGCCATTATGGGTGCATGTGTTTTGTTTCATTGCTTACTGGAAAAATGTTCAAGACAAATTTAAAACACCCTCTAACAAGTGTACTGTATTGTACAAGGGATATAATTTTAGTACAATGAGGAAGGTGTATCAAAGAGCACATGTATGTTTCATATGCAAGGGGCCTATGATTCGAAAACAACCCAAAATTAATCTTTATCTGCCACTGGCAAAATGTATTTTCTTTGAATGTGGGTTTCAATGCTGTTTCAATGAATGTGAGTTTCAAGGGCAGAGAAGTTTTAATGCTAAGTTTTCATTGTGAGACTGCATTGCTTTGTTTAACAGATTACTTAATGTTTGTGCTGTAAAATACAAAATAAAACTTTCAAATGAAGTCCAATCATTGAAGTAAAGCAGTATGCACATTAGTGTTTATGGTAAATGGAGTGAAATAGCCAAGTAATGGTTAATTGGAATGGCTGCAGAGCTCCAGTTCAACCATTATTTTGTCAGGGGAAGGGCAGCAAACTCAGTCAGGCCCAGCTGAACTATACCCCCCAACTGTCCAGATTTTCAAAGAATGAATAGACTTTTGCTTCTTATTTTTGGTTTGTTGTTCATAAAATTTGTAGTTTTAATTCCTAAATGATTTGCCAGAAGTCACTAAATAATAAGTTTCAGACTTCATAACCTTCATAAAAATGCATGTTAAAGTAAGAGCCGTTCTATCAACTGTCTCAATTTATACAAGAGCAATTTTAGTACTGTTTATATGTGCCCCCAATATATTTGGCCTTGTTCAGATTTACTGCATTAACAGGTTGAGAGGTACATGCAAATAAATTGCTTTATAGAATTAGGCATAGCCAACCTCTCAACTGTCCCCAATTTTGGCTCAAAATGTTGCTCTTCCCCTAATAATCCCTCCATAAAATAGCAATTTTGGAAGAAAACATGGAGGGTTTACAATTAAGAAATAACTGTAATAATCAAAGTTATAGATTACTTGAAATGCATGTAGATTCTTTATTTTGTCAGCTGCTCAAGGTAGCAGTACTAATATTAAAGTGTCCCTTCTTTGACAGGTAGAAGCTGTATTGTGTGTCTATTTTATATTTTTGCATCACATTTTGGTCCATTTTTCATAAAATTGTGTTTTTGGCAAATTAGTGACAAATCACTAAAGACTGAAGTTAGAAAATGACAGACATTTGAGTTTCAGATTTTATACCCTTCAGAAAATTCATACTAATGCAAGACCTATTCTATTATCTTTCTAAGTTTATTAGAGCAATATTTAAAATTGTCCTTCTTGTTGTGCCTTTGTCCCACTTCTGAGTATGGCTTTGTCCAGATTTCTTGCTCTTGAAGTTGAGAGGTATGACAAATGTGTCAGGGCCATCACAGTCAGCCAGAGAGATTTCAAATTGTGACATGCTTGTTGCACTACTCCCCATGTAGTGACTCTGGATGTGACCAAGCAAGGCAAGGAGTAGTTGTATCTACCTTGGATGGGGAGGACACACTGCATAAGTACTACAGTGGCTTTTCATCTGTCCTTGATTTTGCAGAATGGTCTGGTTTCTGTCATATTTTGTACTGTTGATTTATGCTTATTACTCAAAGTGCCTGTTGCTCTGTGTTTAAGTAGCAATGCTTTAATGACCATAAGGTAAGCTTGTCTGACATCGTAAGATGCAAGTAAGCTTTAATAAGCATACTGTTAAAGAATTGCCAACATTGAAAGCCTTTCTGTTGTTGCCATGCAGAGAATACTTGACTAGATAATGTATAAGCCTTGGGTATTAAAGGACAGGATTCCATTATTTTAAAAAGCTCATTACACTTGTTGGAGACTTCCAGTCATCTCTACAGGCTTTACCGTAAACTAAACAGAATGCCAATCATGTGTGGTCCATAACCTGTACAGTAATCCTTTAAGCAATGTATCTTGAGCTTGTTTCTTGTTTGCTTTTCATTTTTACTTTTATCATCTTTTCCCCATGAAACGTTGTCAGGCAGCAGGTCTTTTTGGATAAGAAACTTTTTTACAAGTGGGGGCATCACATAGATAACTACTTTCAGCATGTGGGCTGGAACATTAATAAAGCAGAATATATTATAATTAGAACAGGAGAGCAAGGAGAAGTAGTTTGAGTTGAGTGCTTCTGTTTTTCTTATACTTGATTTTGACTGGCATTCCAGTAATGTATTTAAAAGTAATTTATTTTTCATGCCTCACAACCTTTTGTTTCCATCTAGATATTAAGTAAGCTGTCATGCAGCCAATGCATTGAAATATTTTTATTCTTCTACACTTATTTTTGTCTTGATTGGACTTTCATAATGATGGTTTTGCCACAGGGCAGCGTATTTAATTAAAGTTAGTTTTTTTGTGGTTTTGTGCATAGCTCCTCCCCTTTATGGTTGACCACACCCCTTCCCTTTGACCCCGCCCATTCAGCGTCTCCTGCAGCCCCCCTGTGATTTGAAGTCACCAGCCGCCACTGCATTCAGTGCCAGCTTTACTCCCTCTCCCGCCAGACGTGAAGTACTGATTGAATGTGAAATCACATCCTGTATCCCATTTCTGTTCTAGGCGTCTGTGTGTCACCAGGATGTGGCCCTGCAGCAAGACCATGGGGGTAAGGCAGTGTGATAACACATCCACCATGTCATAGGCATGGTACAGCTGTATGTGCATGGAAGTCCCTGGTCTGTAACACAGTGATTGCATATGCCTCACAGATTATAGAGCTGAGGGTTGTACATAGGTATATGTTGATTTACGTCATTTGTTGTAGAATGGAGAATGGTACGTGTTGTGGTTTGGACATACCTCTGATTGCTAATAATCACAGCCACAGGGGATATTTATCAGCCAAACACATTTAGATTACTATTCACACACACACACACACACACACACACACACACACACACACACACACACACACACTTGCCAGTACTGAGATCCACAGGTTCATTGCTTCATAGGTGTATAGTTGGTGAATGGGCTGATGGCTCTACAAGGCTAGCCCAAGGGAATACCCTGGCATCAGGCCACATGAAAATAGTCCACAGTGTGGCTCAGCAGTATAGTCACTGGAGTGGTCCCCAGGGGTAGGTATTGTATTCCTCATCCACTCATCCACATTTTTATTGTGATTTATATTCCATAACATGGATAGTGTCTGGGTTGTGCACATATCCCACATGCGTGTTCTTTTATGTGTGGAAGTGTGCTTGAGGTCTCTGGGACATGTTGTGTGGACAGACTGGTATCTTCAAGTAGAATTCCTAACCTTGTTTGGTGAGACATGGCTGTGTAACTGAGTTAGTGATTGCTCCTACATAGACAGTATGATATGGAAATTCATTGTAGTTATTGGACTCTGTCCATACAGGGCATGTATATAAGGCATGGTATTCCCTTTGTTGCGTATGTTTGCAGACTCTACAGTTGTTGCAGGTGTCCAGTGGGGAACATGGCAAAAGGGCCACTGTACACATTGATTGGTCTACTGAGGGAATGGAACAGGGTGCCATGTCCTTTACTAGCTGAATAACACATAGTCAGGAGATGTAACACATTAAAGGACTTTCTGATGTCAGTGGCACTGTTGTGGTCAATAGACAGCTGACTGTCAACCTGTGTTTCCCATTCTATTATAATAAAGTCACTATTCAGTGGACTACCACCAATGTATTACTTCATGTGAGCCATGGTGTTCCCAAAGGTTATGGCAGCACATCTCTTGGCATTGAGGTAATGTCCAGGGTTCTGGCAACAGCCATAGGTGTCAAGTGGCCTTTGGGCATGATGTCAACATCACATGGATTGGGAATGCTAAAACCTACCTTACTGTTGTATGCAAACATTATCAGCCAGGGTGCCTTTGTGTTCTCCTGCACCTCAGAAGGGTACATCCCAAACATGAGAGGACATGGGTCTGTACCCTGTGTGGCATCAGTCATGTCTGGTCATCCGTTTGACATGGAGTCCACTGCAATCACACCGTGGGTACTATCTGTGAGGCAATTTGCAGGAGAACTACTGATATGCTGGTTGCTGTCTAGACAAGTGTGTTTTGTATGATTCCTGGGTGGAGAGTTGTCTCAGAGTATTAGAAGGGTTGCCTATATTGTTAAATAATCCTTACTGTCACAAAGTCATTGCACATGGCACTTCAAATTTAGGCCTGTGGAGTGTCTACACCAACCTCTGTGGTGTTTGACAACTGTTGGTCTTGTAATGTGGACATTGGAACATATACTAGGTCATCCGTATAATAATTTAGCAAAACCCACCCCTTATGAATCCTGTTATTTACACACTCACACCAACACCGCATACTTATGACAGATACACACACACTTGCCAGTACTGAGTTTCGAACCCTTACCAAGCTATGTATTGTTACTACAGTGTTACACATTTATCACACGCACCGCAGAGTTTATAGGATGGATGTTGTCCAACAGTACTTCTAAGCTGAGGAACATCACCAGCCCTTGTAAATACTGGCATTGGGTGATGTAGTGGGTGAGAGATTTCACAAAATATTTTACCATAAACACACACTTACATTCACCATGAGTGAGGTTCAAACCTCTATTTAACGATGTTTTCAGACCTTTATGTTACGCATATTCCACACACACCACTGACCTTACATGGCTTAGGGTTGCCAACAGGTACTTCCAAGCTGAATGATATCTGCAGCACTGCTAAAGTCAGGCACTGAAAAGTGTACTGGATGTAAATGGGGCCAAAATGTTTAAGGTAGGGACACATATATGTAGATATACGTACACACACAAACACTTGCCAGGAATTACCTATGTAGTCATTACTACTACATTGTTCCGCATTTATCACATGTGCCACAGAGTTTATAGGTAGAACAGGATCCAAACATACCTCTAAGGTCAGTGACATCAGCAGCAGTGCTAAAGTAGGGGTAAGGGAAGTGTAGTGAGTGTGAATGGCCTCAAAATCAGGTCTCTACAAAGACACACACACTGTCTTACACAGACACACACATTTCCACAGTTACCAGGACTGGGATTAAAACTCCTACCTAACTAGTTTGCTACACTATAACATTCCACAGTTATCGCAAGTGCCACAGAGCTTATATGTTAGAGAGTTGTCCAAAGGTATTTTTAAAGGTGAGTGACATCAGCAGCAGTGCTAAAGGAGGGGTAAGGGAAGTGTATTGAGTGTGAATGACCCCAAAAAAAAAATGGTATGTGTACTGGGTGGGAAAGGTCTCATAATGCAATTCTGTCTGTCACTGTCTGTCTCTCTCTTCCCCACGTCTGTGTGTGTGTATGTTTGACATATTATATTATGTTGGCCTTAGATATGTGTGAGTATTCCTATCCAGTGTGTGTGTGTGTGTGTGTGTGTGTGTGTGTGTGTGTGTGTGTGTGTGTGTGTAGTATCAATGGTGTACAATTTGGAGTATGTACAGACATCTGTGAATAATGGATATTTGTAGTCCACTGTGTTGTCAGATATGGGCTTCATTTCTCTATAATGGATATCTGTAATCCACTATTTTGTCAGACATTGGCTTAATTTCTCTAAGTGTAGGAGCATGCCCAGTATGACCTTCTATATTGAGTGTGTGCATCCATTTCAGGGAGGGTTGGACTCCAGTTCAGGGTTTTGTGTGCTACAGCTACACCTAGCAACCTGTTTCTGCAGGATATCTGTAGATTGGTTTCTAATATGGAGACGTGTCCCCGGGATTCATGTACGCTCCGTGCAAGAAGAAGCTCTTCTTACATGGAGTGTTCAATGTCCGTGTAGAGCAGCAGCGCACCTTTATTATTAATGAAGGCGGGCTGCTGTAGTGCTACACGGACACAGAGCTGTGTACGAGTGCAGGGGGTGTGTCTGAGAGCAGAACTCTCACAATATACATGCCCGCTGCATGGAAGTCTGCAGCAGCAAGAGTGTTTTATCCGTGGACACTACGTTGGTGTCCATGGATAAAAATGAAAGAAACACATACACACACACGCACAAACACATACACACACAAGTCCACTAGTATGTAAGCAAATATGTTATCACTGTCCTATCCATGCCCCCATCACAAATGTTACCCCGGAATGTGTGCAGGGCAAAGCCAATGCAAAGCCTTTGTCAGTCCCCTAATGTTCCCACAGCCCCACACAGATAATGGTGCAGAAAGAATGCCCATACCCCTAGCAAAATAATTAAAACACACGTTTAATTTTTTTATATTAGTCCCCCTCTGCAATAAAGTATGACGTGTAGCAACAAACTAAACAGCCCTTACAGGTCTTGAACCCACAACCCCATAGTCACAGGTACCTAACCCCTAAGCCATTACAGATATAACAAATTATGATGTTTACCTAACATAACATGCACTCTGGTTACTTAACATTAATGGGAAAAAAATGTCAGTCCTCAGTCTTGAGCCTAGGGACCCATACACCATAGTCAAAGCACTTAACCACTAAGCTATGTGAGACGTAGAATGCTATGATGTTTTCCTAATATATCATGTAGTCTAGTTATTAAACATTAATGGAAATAAAACCATCAGTCCCAAGTTTTTAACCCAGGAGCCCATACACCATTGTCAAAGCACCTAAGCACTAAGCCATTTGAGACGTAGAATAGCATGATGTTTTACCTACCATATCATGCAGTCTGGTTATTTCAATTGATGGAAAAGAAATGTTCGCCCCAACTCTAGGACCCCATACACCATAGTCAAAGCACGTAACCACTAAGCCATTGGAGACATAGAATAGCATGATGTGTCTGGCTATTTAAATTAATGGAAAAATATGTCAGTCCCAAGTTCAGGACACTGCACACCATAGTCAAAGCACTCAACCACTAAGCCATTTGAGACATAGAATATCATGATGTTGTACCTACCATATCATGCAGTCTGGTTATTTAACATTAATGGAAATAAAACTGTCACTCCAAAGTCATTAACCCAGGACCCTGTACGCCACAGTCACAGCCCCATACCAGTAAACCATCTGAGTTGTACAAGTCACTGTTGCTCTTCCAAAGTTATCATGCAATATAGGTATACCACCACCATGTGAAAGCTCTGTAGAATCAATCATGTGTTGTATATAGACATATATATATATATATATATATATATATATATATATATATATATATATATATATATATTGAAGCGTACATACCTAAAATACATATACACATATAAATAAAGATATATATATATATATATATATATATATATATATATATATATATATATATATATACACACACACACACATATATATATATATATATATGTATATATTACAAAATATATATGTGTACTCAAAATACATGCAGTGCATGACCCAGAAACATAACTATCAGTGTTTAACCAAAAGAAATATGTACACAATGTCTGTACAAAGGGAGAGAAATGGGGCACATATAGGGACATATGTAGAAAATAGCTGTCAGTAGTACAGCAAAAGGGTGCATGTTAGCAGAACCATCTGAAGGATATGTGGCTGGGAAATGACCTCTTATGTCATTATTCACTGACATAAATCCTGGGATCATTACAGTGATTTAGCAGACAAATACAAATAAACTGTGGAACTGAACCAATGTATGGGCCATACACCTGGACATGCAGCAAACAGCCTGGCAGTGGAGAGGTATGCTCAGAGCCCTTTAGTGCATTGAATCTGGAACAAGTCAGACAAAATGTGTGGACAAAGGCATGACAATACAGAGATATCCAAATAATGTGAGTAGATAAGCTGAGGAAGTTGTACAAATACTGTTGCTGCTAACATAGATTGAGCCAAATATCACAAGTCTGGGACACATGTTCTCTGTATAATGTAGTGATCCCAATCCTCACATCATCCCACTGATGTGTTAGGAATACACAACAGTGATGGTGACCACATGTAAGGTATTGGCCAGAAAGGGTACCATTCCCCACTCATAAATCTTAGAAACACGCACTAAGCTAGGCCCCAACACCTATATCACTGTCTGGGCTGCAAACTGACTCACAGATAGAACCCACAGTGTGAAAGTAGTTGTCTCCAAGTCAGATTGGTGACCGGTCATCAGTGGAATCCCACAGGGTTCGGTCCTGCGTCCTCCCCTTTTTGGTATCTACTACTCTGACGTCCAGGCCAACATGAAGGGACTGTGGCTGACAAAGTTTGCAGACGAATCCAAGTTTGGGGCTATAACTAACTCCCCAGGTGATGTTGACATCCTATAGATATGCCTCAATGAGACCAACGACTGGTGTCAGAACCATGGCCTGAAGCTTAGTGCCAAATAATGTGTCATCTCCCTTGGTAAAATCACAGTTCCCTTGATTTACTACATTGATGGTAGTCCACTGAACACAGACGGCATTATAGCAGATCTGGGAACACAGGTTAACAGCAACCTCTGATTTGACCACCACATTGTCATTGTGGTCAGAAAGTCCTGCTATGTGGCACATCTCATTACAAAGGGTTTTGCATCCAGGAAATAAGAGGTCATTGTCTCCCTCTACTCTCCTCTCATTAGGCCAATCATTGAGTATAATGCCCCATTTGGCATGTACCTCACTAGACACCTGCAACAACCAGAGAAGGTGCAAATGTACCTCACAAAAAGGACCCTAGCCCTAAACACTTGCCCCATATGGACAGACGCAAACAAATCCAACTAGTCTCTGTCTCATATTGCCTACTTAGAGGCAATCGCAGCTTGACTTACAAAGCCATGTGTGACCCAGCTCTGTTAGAAATCCTACATCTAAAGAAATCCCAATCACTCCGCACCACATGCTCCAGAGACCTCAACCTCATTGCCACGATCAACAGCACATGCAGTAGGGACAGGTTCATAACCCAGAGACTGCCCATGCTATGGAATAGACTTCCCATACATGTCAAGCAGAGCACTTCATTGGCCCTCTTCAAGAGAAATCTAGATGAGTGGAGTGGAAAAAGGAGATTCACCCTGGGGATCACTCCAGTGGCTCTACTCGACAGAGGCACTAGGAACTAAGGTTGGGTAGCATGATGCCAGGGTAATCTTATGGGCTAGGCTTGTAAAGGCTCCAGACCCATTAGCCTAGTACACACCTATGCCTCTCTCACTCTCTACATACACACACACATATATATATGATGGGAGATATAGAAATATACACACACATATATATATATATATATATATATATATATATATATATATATATATATATATATATATATATATCTATATCGCTCCCAGTCCCCACTAAGAAACCACCATAAAGAATGACTCCAAAGCCAACTTCATGCTATGTAAGACTGAAGTGGCTACCTTCATGACACCCACGCAGACGGTAAAAAGAGGTATGACTGCTGAATATTACACCAATGTACTGTATGAACAGATACACAAGAGCACGCATAATACCATCCCAAATAGAACCAAGATGTTCTTCACCAAATAAAGGAAGCCAATCTGGTGGTCCCTTGCCATTAAATAACTGTACAACAAAAGGATGAAACTGCTGAAATACTAGAGTAAACCCCCATGATTGCAAGAACTCCCTTATCATCCTCAGTAAGAAGCTGACATCCTTCATAAAATCTGCCAAACTGGGTACAAAACAAGATTGCAACTGATTCTAAAGACATTCACAAAGCATTCTATAGCTATGTCAAGAATCTCAATGGCAGCACTCAGATCTGCCCTGAGTTACAGCACAATGGCAGTAAATATACAGAACCAACTGATATTGCCAACGTCCTGGCAGATAGGGTTAGTGCTAACTTCACCTCCCTCTCACCCACTAAAGGGCCCAACTCAATGCTGGAGGAATGTAAAGCCCCTGTATCATGGCCGTACAGGTAAAAAACACATCCTCCAAAGCCAAGAATGCAGCATCCATGGGACCAGACAACATCCCAGGCTGTGTTCAACACAAATCACAGAACTGTTACCCCACCTAAGTACCATGTTCAATCATAGCCTCACTGCAGACTTTGTGCCTACTGAATGGCACATAGCGATGGTTATCCCACACCACAAGCGGGAAGCTACCACAGATGGTGGGAACCACTGCCCCATCAGCCTGAGAAGCCTGATCTGCAAGGCCATGGAGTGTATCAGCATGGAACTAATAAACAATGACATAGGTAACCTCCAAACTGTTGACCCTACCCAGTTTGGTTTGTGAAAGGCACATCACGTCTCCTACACTTGATTAACTTTTTTGAAGCAGTCAGCAGAGCAAAGGTCAAGGACAAGGTGGTTCACACAGCCTACCTAGACCTTGACAAGGCCTTCAACAGCATCCCCCACTCTGGAATTACAGATAAACTCACTAAACTAGGCATACATACCAATGTCACGAGATGGGTTTCCACCTGGCTTACAGACAGAATCCACACTGTGAAAGTAGCAGAATCCAAATCTGACTCCACACCAGTGACAAGTGGAGTACAACATGGTGCAGTCTTAGGTCCTCTCTTGTTTGGCATCTACTTCTCTGAAGTTCATGCTAACACAGAGGTTCTATGACTGACAACATTTGCAGATGACTGCGGACTGGGAGCCATTATTGAATCCTGTAAAGATGTGAACATTCTTCTACAAAATGGCCTCACTGACACAGATGCCTGGTGTGAAAGCTATGGCCTCAAACTTAACACCAAGGAATGCATTTCCATCCCCTTTGGGTAAAACTCTGTGCCCATGAACTACCACATAGCTGCTAGTACACTTAACATTGAAAGTGTGATAAGAGACCAAGGGACACAGGTGGATAGTAGTCTCCCCTTTGATAACCACATTGCCACAGTACTCAGGAAATTGTTTTATGTGGCACATCACAACAGGTGTGTAATCCAGAACAAAGGAGAGCATTGTTCCCGCTACTCATCCCACATTAAACCTATTATACAGGACAACAACCTGTTTGGTATGTACCTCACACGACATCTACGAAAACCTGGGAGTCCACAGACATACCTCACAAAGAGGATCACCAGCTTCAAACAGATGCCGTATGCAAACTGTCTCAAAATATACCAGCTTTAACACATTGCATATTGCCTACTCAGAGCCAATCTCTGCCTAACATACACAGCCATGTCAAACCAACAGCTGTTGGATATGCTACAAGTAAAGAAATCTCAGTCCTTCCAAAACACCTGCTCCAGGGAGCTAAACCTTGTCACCAGAATAGACAGAACATGCTGGAGGGATAGATTACTGTCCCATACTCTGGAACAAACTACCCATGTATGTGAAACAGAGCTCCTCATTAGCCCTCTTTAAGAAAAATATTGACATTTGGATGGTAAATAGGAAACCCACCCTGTGAGTCACCCCTGTGTGTCTGCTCAACAGGGGCACTGGACATTATTTGTCTTGTGTGTCGAAAGCCAGGAAATCTTGTTGGGTAGGCTTATATAAGCCCTAGGGCCAATAGCCTAGTATCTACCTATTAACCTATGCACCTCCATCTATAGCTATCTATCTATATATAAATATATACATACTCTATATCTCTTTATATATATATATATATATATATATATATATATATATATATATATATATATATATATATATCTGTATATAGTCATATAACATGCAGTGCAGACATACCTCAAAATCATACATACCAACCTCTTAGTGCAAGACTAATGAACAATAATTGTGGGAAATGGGCCGCATATATGGATAGAATTGGAATATTGCTGTCATAACTGAACAGTTGTACAGCAACAGGGACTGTATCAGCAGAACTGTTGGAATGATATGGGGATGGGAACTGACATTCATGTCAGTCTTCACTGACAGAAATCCTTGCATCATAACAGTGTTACCCAGAGAAATGCAAAGAAACTGTGGAACAGTAACAACGTATGGGCCAATCACCTGGACAGTCTTCAAACAGCCTGGCAGTGGAGAGCTATGCTCACAACCCTTTAGTGTAATGAATCTGGAACAAGCCAGGCAATGTGGGGGGACAAAGGCATGACAATAGAGACATATCCAAATGACGTGAGTAGATCAGCTGAGAAGGTTGTTGTAGTAACACTGTTCCTGCTAACATATATTGACAGAAATTTCACTGTCTGGAAGCCAAAAGAAAGCACCACCTTAACAGATACAAACATACATAATCTGAGGGCTATGCTACTTGCTGGGGAGATGCTATACATTACTATTGAAGGCCCTGTGGTTATCTCCACTATCTGCTGCAATCATATTGTCATAGGTATCTTTACAGGTGTTGAGAAAAGATCACAACCTTTGGTTAAGGTTGATAAGGGAGTATTCCCAGACTTGGGGCATCACCTTATTCTGCATTAAGTTCTTCCTTCTGTTGTAGGGTTTCTGTATGGCAGGGGACCACCAGATTGTTTTCCTTATTTCTGCGGAGAGCATCTTGGTTGTATTGCATATGGAAAGATCTATGCATTTATGTGTGTGTTTGTACAGTGCATTGGTGTAAGATTCTATGGTCATGCAACTAGTCTCCATCTGCACGGGTGCCATGTAGCTAGCCATCTCTGTTTGTATGTGCCCAAAGTTAGCTTTGGAGAAGATTTCATGGTGGTTACCTTTGTGGGGGGGGGGGGTGAGAGGGATGTGGAATTCCAATGTGATTAGTTTGTGTTAGTAACTAAACAGGTAGGAGTTGACTATTGGTGTAGAGCAACATTCACCCATGTTAGTAATGACCAGGTCAAGGATGGGGATACCTCTAGTGGGAGCAAGAATGAACATGTCCAGTGCATTGGAATCAATGAATCCCAGAAAGCACTGGCCAACTGTATTGGCACATGAGTAGTTTTTCCAGTTAATGGTGGGGTAGTTGATGTCGGCCAGTATGAGAGTGTTAGGTTGGAATCTAATATTCCCCAGGGTGCTTAGGAATGGGGGGTGTGAGTCTCGGGCCATGTTTGTGAACCTACAGCAGGCTATGACCTGAATTGCTGTCTATCCAATGTTATCTGCACCTGAAGTATATCCAGAAATAAGTATAAGTGAGTCAAATCACCATGGTCCAGCCAAATAAATGTCCAGAAGATATGTAAAACAGCAAACAGTTTATTGGAAAAAGGTTAGCGCTTTCGTGGAGTTACCGCTTCATCAGACCAAATACAAAATGAAAATAAAATTTCATTTTTAAAAAAGTACTCAACCAATCAGTAAGAAACAATTAAAACTGAACCAATTTAAAAGACAAAATTAATCTTACATAATCTTCTGCCTAATAAGGCAGGTTTAAGGGAAGTGCCACTATTAAGGCCTGGAGGTTCATAAGCCCTCATAGAGATAATCCGCTTTAGTTAACACAATTCAACAGTGTTGTTAAAATCACCTCTTCTTCTGGTGGGATGCAGCACTTGCAGAACCCTAAACAAAAAAGTACTATGGCCTGGATAAGATAAGGCATGATTTGCTAGAGCATTAGTTATAACCTGATTGTGTATGTTTCCTAAATGCTCAAGAATTCTTTCCTCAGCTGGCATGTGGTCTTACAAATGTAAAAACCATTACAGGAAAAGCATGTAGCAAGATAAACTAAGTTCCTGCTCCTACATGTTGCCACAAAGCTAGGGGTAAAAACATGCCCAGTAACAGGGTGTGTAAACAGGGATCTGGAGAAATAGCAGAGCAAGCTTTACAATTATAACAGGGAAGGAAACCAACCTTCCCTGAGGGTGTGGGACACATAGACCTTGGGCCATAACATAAAAGCCGTTCAAGTGACATGTTATTCCTGAATGTAAAGGAGGGGTAATCTCCCACCACCCATCTTACATTTTCATCTGCTATAATGTTGTATATCATTAGAATATTTAAAAAACTATCCTAGGAGAGCAACCCATGTTACCAACCTGTCATTTATTCGTAGTGTGATTATTTGAAAAAAAATAGGGAGCAACTCTAGTGCATCAGTTCGATAAAGCAGTCATCCTGGAGAGTTACTTATTGAGGTCTGTGACTATGCTCTAACATTAAAGCCTTCACCCATTTTATATATAGTCTCTTGAAAATCTACATTGTTGGTACATAGCCTAGAGGCTCTTAAACATTGGCATTTAAGGATGTTAGAAAAATTAAGTGGAGGATGCATGCTAGACCGATGGAGTAAACTATTCCTCCAAAAGGGTTTCCTGTAGAGCTGCGTCTCAAGGGTGCCTTCAGTATTTCTTAATACAGTAACATCTAAGAAGTCAATAGATGTGGAAGAGTAATTTAGACTGAACCTTAGATAGTCTGCGGTACTTTCAAGATATCTGACAAAATTCAAAAGATTTTCATCACTAACTCCCCACAAGAGGAAAATATCATCAACAAATCTAGCCTAGTACTTGGTAAGGTGTCTATAAGGATTAACATTATAAGCATGCTCATTTTCCCACTGTGCCACAGCCAAAATAACATAGCTATTGGCACAGGGGGTGGCCATGGCTACTCCTCTTTGTTGCAGATAATACTGACCTTCAAACACAAATCAGTTATTACATATAATCAAATATAGCAAAGTAAAAATAACAGTAATCATGTTATGTGAAAATTTGCCATCAATACCCACTTCATTAGGTATAACAGTGAACAGAGTTTTCACGTCCAAGGTTGTCAGAAAAACATTATCAAGTACGACACCATTTGTGGAGGAGTATAAACTAGATATAAAATGTACAGTATCTTTTAAAATTGATAAAGACTCACTAAGTACAGGTTTAAGTTTTAGTTCAACATATTTAGAAAGGGGTTCAGTCACCCAGCTGTGCCCTGATACAATAGGGCAGAGTGGAGGCTTGCTACTATCCTTATGAATTTTGGGCAACCCATGTATTGTAGGGATAAGGGGATTCTCAATGGTCAAGGACTCATACAGATCATGGTCAATAAGGCCACACCAACAAATCATAAAGCTCATTCTTCACATTAGCAATACATCTATTAACATATTTCTCTAGAACCTTCTTATAGGTACAAACATCATTTAGCATAGTATACATACTAGTCAAGTAATCAGATCTATTCAATACAACAATTGCACCTCCCTTATCAGCAGACCTAATGTTGACAGAAGGTTCAATTTGTAGTTCTTGCAAAGCATTGTTTTCATCAGCATTTAGATTATAAAACTTCAGCTTAAAAATGCCTGAAGATGCAAAAATATCATTCTCACATAATTTGACAAAGGACTCAATAGATGCTGCAAGAGGTGGGCAATAAACAATTGGTTTATAAGGACCCTGTTTCTGTATTAACATGCCATTTCCCCCAGAGTTTCAAGCACAAATTTACATGCAAATAGTTTGTTATCTAAAATGACATCAGCTACATCAGATTTGTTGCTTGGTACAAAGCCTAAACCATTGTTAAGTACAGATATCTGTGCTGCTGTTAGGGCATAATTCGATAAATTATACACTAAGTCTTATTCAGAAAAGGTTTCATACCATTATGTCTCACTGGTGACTGTCCTTCCTTGGAGGCTTTCCTTTTCCGAGTGTCTCTTGATAGAGAGTGGCCTCGTTGATTCGGTGGATCCAGCCTGGTAGGTAATGGTAGAGCCATAAAAGGGCTAGGCAAGGAAATGTTGCCGTTATCTTTAAGCCTAAGCATTTCCTTCACTTTACTCTGGGCACCTAGCTTTAAAAAATCATCTGTGCAAGGACTGTTCACTGAGGGAGCTCCAAAGTGCACATTCTAATGTTCAACCTGCAGCACAGCAAGTTCGTGATGTGAATTTACATTCCTTAGGTAAATTTAGTGCAGATACAACTAATGCACTTTTAACCAACAAGCTTACTTTAAATGTACCCAAGCTGGATTCTTTGACTGTATCCAGCAATAATCTAACTAATATTGCTTTGACCGAAGGAAATACCTCTAGTATGCTTATTCTGGACCTACTGAATCATTCTCTCAGCAACGAGTGTTCTGAAGACATGCCCCTGTCATCGGGAGTTACGCCTCCAACTGCTGATGTTAAACTTACATCTCTTGACCCTCTGAATGCTACGCAATCCATTTTTGGCTAAAGTTGGAGCTCCCTCAGTGAACAATCCTTGCACAGATAACCTTTTAAGGCTAGGAGCCTGTAGTAAAGTGAAGGAAATGCCTAGGCTTAAAGATAACGACAACATTTCCTTGCTTAGCCCTTCTATGGCTGTACCATTACCCACCATGCTAGATCCACCGAATTAACGAGCCCGCTCACTATCAAGAGATACTCGGAAAAGGAAAGCCTCCAAGGAAGGATGGTCACCAATGAGACGGAATGGTATGAAACCTTTTCTGAACAAGACTTAGTGTATAATTTATCAAATTATGCCCTAACAGCAGCACAGATATCTGTACTTAACAAAGGTTTAGGCTTTGTACCAGGCAACAAATCTGATGTAGCTGACGTCATTTTAGATATCAAACTATTTTCACGTAAAGTTATGCTTGAAACTCTGTTTGGGGGAAATGGCATGTTAATACAGAAACAGGGACCTTATAAACCAAGTGTTAATTGACCACCTCTTGCAGTGTCAATTGAGTCTTTTGTCAAATTATGTGAAAATTATATTTTTGCATCTTCAGGCATTTTTAAGCCGAAGTTTTGTATTCTAAATGCTGATGAAAACAATGCTTTGCAACAACTACGAACTAAACCTTCTATCAGCATTAGGCCTGCTGTTAAGGGAGGTGCAATTGTTGTATTCCTAACTAGTATGTATACTATGCTAAATGATGTTTGTACCTATAAGAAGGTTCTAGAGAAAGATGTTAATAAATGTATTGCTAATGTGAAGAATGATCTTTATGATTTGTTGATGTGTGGCCTTATTGACCATGATCTGTATGAGTCCTTGACCATTGAGAATCCCCTTATCCCTATAATACATAGGTTGCCCAAAAATTCATAAGGATAGTTGCAAGCCTTCACTCCACCCTATTGTCTCAGGGCGCAGCTGGGTGACTGAACCCCTTTCTAAATATGTTGAACTATAACTTAAACCTGTACTTAATGAGTCTTTATCAATTTTAAAAGATACTGAACATTTTCTATCTAGTTTATACTCCTCCACAAATGGTGTCATACTTGATAATGTTTTTCTGACAACCTTGGATGCGAAAACTCTGTTCACTGTTATACCTAATGAAGTGGGTATTGATGCTGTCAGGTTGTTTATTTCTCATCATGGCCATTTCTCACATAACATGATTACTGTTATTTGTACTTTGCTAGATTTGATTTTATGTAATAACTGTTTTGTGTTTGAAGGTCAGTATTATCTGCAACGAACAGGAGTAGCCATGGGCACCACCTGTGCCAATAGCTATGCTAATTTGGCTATGGAGCAGTGGGAGAATGAGCATGTTTATAATGATAATCCTTACAGACACCTTATCAAGTACTATGCTAGATTTGTTGATGATATTTTTTTGTTGTAAGGAGGTAGTGAGGAAGAACTTTTGAATTTTGTCAGATATCTTGAAAGTACCACAGTCTATCTAAGGTTCAGTCTAAATTACTCTTCCACATCTATTGACTTCTTAGATGTTACTGTATTAAGAAATACTGAAGGCACCCTTGAGACACAGCTCTAAAGGAAACCCTGTTGGAGGAATAGTTTAATCCATCGGTCTAGCATGCATCCTCCACATATTTTTTCTAACACCCTTAATGGCCAATGTTTAAGAGCCTCTAGGCTATGTACCAATGATGTGGCTTTTCTAGAGACTATATATATATAAAATGGGTGAAGGCTTTAATGTTAGAGGGTACTCACAGACCTCAATAAGTAACTCCAAGACGACTGCTTTATCGAATCGATGCACAAGAGGTGCTCCCTATTTTTCTTCAAATAATCACATTATGAATAAAAGACAGGTTGGTAACATGGGTTGCTCTCCTAGGATACTTTTTAAATATTCTAATGATATACAACCTTATTGTAATATTATTAGAAAAACTGGCCTGCTTTTAGCAGATGAGAATGTAAGACGGGTGGTGGGAGATTACCCTCCTTTACATTCAGGAATAGCATGTCACTTAAAAGGCTTTTATGTTATGGCCCAAGGTCTATATGTCCCACACCCTCAGGGGAAGGTTGGTACCCTTCCCTGTTATAATTGTAAAGCTTGCTCTGCTATTTCTCCAGATCCCTGTTTTACACACCCTGTCACAGGGTATGTTTTTACACCTAGCTTTGTGGCAACATGTAAGAGCAGGAACTTAGTTTATCTTGCTACATGCTCTTCCTGTAATGGCTTTTACATTGGCAAGACCACACACCAGCGGAGGGAAAGAATTCTTGAGCATTTAGGAAACATACACAATCAGGTCATAACTAATGGCCTAGCTAATCATGCTTTATCTTATCCAGGCCATAGTACCTTTTTGTTTAGGGTTCTGCAAGTGCTGTATCCCAGCAGAAGAAGAGGTGATTTTAACAGCACTGTTGAATTGTGTGAACTAAAGTGGATTATCTCTATGAGGGCTTATGAACCTCCAGGCCTTAATAGTGGCACTTCTCTTAAACCTGCCTTATTAGGCAGAAGATGATGTAAGATGATTTTTGCTTTTTAATTGGTTCAGTTTTATTTGTTTCTTACTGATTGGTTGAGTACTTTTTTAAAAATGTGATTTTTATTTTAATTTTGTATTTGGTCTGATGAAGCGGTAACCCTGAGAAAGCGCTAACCTTTTTCCAATAAACTGTTTGCTGTTTTACATATCTTCTGGACATTTATTTGGCTGAACCATGGTGGTTTGACTCATTTATGCTTATTTCTGGATTTGCTGCTTTGTTTTATGAGTCTCTGTTAGCAGTTGGGATAGCTTATATATTTTGCACCTGAAGTATCTCAGATGCATTATGTTGTGCTAACAGTCTGGAGGTGTGTGCATCCATTATGAATATTGAAACACCAGCACCCTTGCAGCTGCAGCCAACTTCGGAGCCACACAAGTGTGTAATGAGTGATAGCCTGGTAGTGCAGGTGTGCTTCCTGCTGCCTTGAAACAGCTCCCTGTTACAGCACAACTATTGATGTTCTCCAGTTTAAGAATTGCTTTGAGTGAGTGCATTTTTAAATGTAGACCTCTAGTGTTGAGCAACATGATCCTCAGATTACATTTGTTTGTAGCTATTACAGTATTAATGTGGTCTGTGGAACACTGCCTAAAAAGCCACTTTAGAGGTAGCAGGAGCCTTGGCCAGTGTCTGGAAGCCCAGGAGTGACAGATGCAGGACATATGTGGCAAAGGATCATGGTTTGTCAAACATGTCATCCCAGACGCACTGATAGTGGAACCCCTTAATATGATACCAGAGATGTAACCAATTGTTGAGAACACTCATTTTCAGCTTGTACTGTGGTATCAGTCTGGGTGATGGTAGGATGCTGCTCAGGGCTAGGGTCATACCCGTCTGGGCTACATAGTCAATGGGCTCCTCCATGTCTGTTTCCATATAGTCCAGGGAGTTATGTCTCAGGACATTCACACCCACATGTGCAATGACAGAGTCATATGTGTACCTGTTGTTGGGGGACCTCAGTGTGTGTGTGCTATGTGGCAGATCCTGTTGCCAACAGCCAGCTGACTGTCACATTCTTCTTTTTTGACCTAGTGAGTAGGACATCACTGTTTCTCACTATCAAGTCAACTATGCCTATTGTTTTGGTCATGCTGTTTTGCATTAGGTGCTTTGGTTGAGTGGCACTCTGTTTAGGAGACATATGTGTTTTGTGATTAGTGTTGTGTGGTGGTGGTGGAGTGCATGTCCACCTTGGAGGTCTTTGCTGTTTGTGCAGCTTTTCAGTGAGAGCCTCCGCAAAGGTGGGTGTGTGGTTTGTGTTTTTATATGAAGACAATGCTGGTGTGTGCTCTGGAGGGCTATGTGTTCCATGTAGTGTGGTGCAAGTGTTAACCATCTCCTCTTGACCAAATATTCTGGTCTTGGCTGGGGAGTGTGTGGCTTCCAATTTGGATGTATAGGTGCATCTCTTGCAAAGTTGAGTGTAGAGAGGTAGGAAGTGTGGGTTGTCAGTGTACATGAGGCAGTTGTGACATTGCCTCAGGAAGGCCAAGTTCAGCAGGTTAATAGGAGAAAGCACAGGGAACTGACCTGTAGACGTGCCTGGAGGGGTGGCCATTAATAATAATTACTGGAACTGTTTCCTCATAGAATGCTTAGTGCTGTTGCCACATTTGTGTGGTAAAATACTTACTACATGAAGTCTGGTAAAGTGCTAAAGTAATACACTATTGAAAGTGCACGACAGGAGAGAACTAGCATATCTAAGTGACACATTGAAGAGCGACTTGGGCAACACGCAAAAGCTAACATACAGTCCTGGATACAGCAATTCTGTATCTGGACTAGACTAGTTACAGGAAAGGTAACTAATTAGCATTATTTTAATAGCCAAATGTCTGGTATATTATATGTGTCTCCATGTCTCCATGTAGTGTAGCTGGTGTAAAATGAATGTGTGAGTGCATATCACATGTCCAACCACCCATGTATACACGTGTCCCATGCAGTATACTCACACCCCTTGCTACTGTAATGACAGCACATATAAGCATGTTATGTACAGGAAATAATATACACCTGGCCTGCAACAAAATATACAGCCCTTGAACCTGTAACCAATAGTCAAAGCATATAACCACTAAGCCATCTGAGCTGTACTATTTTATGATGTTCTCAACCTTAGCATGCAACGCAGTCGATTTATCATAGGGAAGGAAGACTGTGGAATCAGTACTGAGTTAGTTGTCAATAACGTGCAGCACTGTCAGAGCCAAGAACATCTTAGTGCAATTTTGGACCACACCAGATGAAGTGGGGGGACCAGTCTATGGACATACAAACACATTGGTAATGATACAAAGGGACCCATGCCACTGACATCAGCTGCCACCCCATACACGGTATAACTAATAAGTACACAGTACACTGCTACAAAATCAGGATATGCCATACACAATGGCCAGACATACACTGACCTCTTAGCAATATAACTAAAATTACTGAGGATAGTAAAACAACAGACAACCAACCATCAATGCACACAAATGTTTTAATGTGTTTTGCCATCGAGTATTACAACATTGCAAAACATAATTGCCTGAAATACAGGAAGCAATTGACACTTAATTATGTATGTTCTTAAACAGCCTCCACTTACATTCCTTAGTTAATCCCCTAGGGGATACAGTATTAAATGATAGAATGTAAATTGATTCTTCACATAACAATGGTTCTAAGTGTTTGATGAAATTGAGAAACAGACCTTTACCAAAAAAGTACATTGTAACCCACTACAGTCCCCATGGTGAAATGTATAATGAGTAACAGCTATAGAACGTTTGTCCATGTAACAACTAATATCTCTCACATGTTCTAACAGACTGATTCTAAGCCATGTCCTACTATTCTGCAGACCCACCTCTTGACTGTACAGGGTTCTACATGCTGTCCGGCATTTGCACTCATATGTATGGCCCTACCTCCCTTAATGTGTCTTATTCCACAACATCACTGGGATAATAGCAGGAATGTCAGTACTACATATTGATAGACCATACCCATCAACCTTCTACTGCATGACATCTAGACAAAGCCTGTCATATAAGTGAAGGTCAGAGGTCCAAACACAGGGCCCTATTTGATATATTGCTGTTATATGTTGAGAAAGTTGCTGGTGTTACAGGGTTGGTTGCAATATCTCTATTTTGAGGGATATGAAGTCAGAAACACATATGGATGTTACCATTTACTGGCAGCAATGACTGGAGTGTGCCACTGATTTGCCAAGGACAACACCTGTCTGGGTAATGCACAAACCGTAACAGGCAAACCTCTGGCCATTATGTGGATAGGCCTACAGTTCAGACCTATGCAGACACATAACTTTGTTAGACTGACATCCATGCAGAAGGAGCATGTACACACAAAGCCTGTAAAACTAGCAGTATCAACACCATATAACAGCAATACTCACATTTGGTCCCTAAGTCTGTAACCTTCTCCACCATTTAGTTGGCCTGTCTCCACAAGTCTTGTTGTAAGAGTTATTCCCATCTGCTGTGTGTAACACTCAGTAGCCATAGACCTCCATGATGTGTTCCTCACAGCCAAGGCAAAAGGAAAACACCCACATTAAGTACTCAATTATAGGAGTATGTTGCTATGACATTGGCTATTGGAAGAACTACCCAGCTGCTCTGCATGCAATTAGCAAGTGGAGAACACCAATTGGTGCACGGGCCATCACCTGGTCAAGAGCATTACCTACAAAGGGCATGCAAATACCTATTCCAAATGTATGTCTACCAGCACTCCATGTTGGGAAACAGAAAGATGTGGAGCAACCTGCTGATACAACCCAGTGCAGTGTGAAATAATAAAAAGGTATGTGAAACAAGTCAGCATATAAGTGAATATAGTATCTGTTTTCTAATAATGAGGAATAGGATTTTGACAGATTTATGTCTGAGCGAGACTTGCTGTAGTTATGACTTGCTAAACAACACCTATGGCCATAGCATCTGCCTCTCTCTGCTGTGACATGGAACACAGCTCAGGACCCTAACTCACCCCGGGAAAGGACAGCTCACACATGACAAACACTGGAGTCTCTGTCAAACACTATTGACTGTGCCACTGCTAGGCCAGCTAGAGGGATATTGTACATATCCATATGCTACCTGTGAATATGAGTATGATACATGTTTGTCATGTAAACCTATGAGAACTATATAGTGTGTATACACCTTCCATAGCCAGAGAACTGGCAGATTCCACACATGTGGATGGACGGGGTGCTCATAGGTGGACTGCTGCCCATCATGGCCCTGCCACAAGTGCCACAGCAGGTGTCACCAGGCACATGTTTTGGACTGTCATGGAGGCACTGGCATGTGTCAAATCTAACACTGGACATATTCTCAGGGTCACAAATGCAACTCTTCATGCTATGTGTGGCAATATCCTTGATCTTGGAGATGCCTGCCATTATTATGCTGAGATCAGCGATAGACGGTTGGGTGAAATAGTGGCAATCGTCATCTGTGGGATGTCTGTCTCACAGCATGTGGCAGGAGTTAGGCATCAGCCACAATAATGTAGGACAGCAAATGTGCTGGGAGTACAATGGTGTAAAGCTGTAAACCATGGCTGCATTTGTCACACAAACACACATAGTCAGAATACTGATCTCATACACATAAACATACACACTTGGCACAACTAAGATTAGACACACTACCTACCTAGGTCTTGCTATTCAAGTGCTCTGCATTTATTGCATAGAAAATGGAGAAAGTAGGGTGAAGTGTGCTCCACAGTCCCTCTAAGGTGAATGACATCCACTGTGCCTTGCACAGTATGGCAATGGGAGATGTCCTGGGTGAGAATGGCCAGGAAATACTATCAGCTACAAAAATATACACAATGACCAACACAGATATAGCCATACACACATTTGCCACACCTGCAGTTAGCAGCCCTGCCTATCTCATCATTCAGTCCATACTGTTACAGAGTTTTGGCACACAACACATGCCTTATTGAGCTGAAGAGTGTCATCCATTACCTGTATGGTCGATAGTGACAGAGGTCCTCATACAGTGGACCTTGGGACATGTACTGGGGGGCAGCATGGTGTAAACATATTACACCCAGCACCCCACCCACATCGCATATAGCACTCACTCATACCCATGATAATGCTATGACAAACTCACAATCGCACATTTACCAGGAATGAAATGCAAACCTTTGCCTGCCTATTTAATTATTGCTATTACACTGCTATGCATTTATCTCACGTGCCACGGAACTAGTAGGGTGAAGATTGTCCCATGGCTCTCCTAAGGTGAGCAACATCACCATCCCTTGTAATTTTTGGCACTGTACTGCAAGCTCAAGGTAGACCATAGGATGAAGGGTGTCACAAGGTACCTTTAAAGTACAGTACTGTGGCAGCCCTTTCTAACTATAGCACTGGGGGGTGTAGTGGGTGAGAAGGTCCTCAAAGTATTTTCAACTACAAGTTTACAAACTCACTAACACTGTTATGCTCAGTAATGCACACATACATATTTGTCAGTACTGAGGTCCATTCATGCATGTGTCCCTGTGTGTGTACCAGGCTAATGTCTATGGAGATATGAGAAGAGTAGGGCATGTGAGTACACTGGTATCATGGCAGCTGACATTTGCCAGCATGCCATCTATCGGCTACTGGCACTTGAGTGATCCCCAGGGTGACAGTTATATTCCCCATATACTCATCTGGATTTCTGTTGAAGAGGGCCAGTGAGGTGTTTTGATTGACATGTATGCAACATATATCTCATAACGTGGCCATTGTCTGGGTTATGGACCTGTCCCCAAGCATGTTCTGTTGAATGTGGTAATGCGGTTGAGGTATCCATGGAATGTGGTGCATACAGATTGAGGATTCCTAGTTGTGGCATTTGTAATACAGCTGGGCAGACATGGCATTGTCAGTCAAGCAGAGATTGCTTGTAAGTAGCCAAGATGTGACCGGGAACACCCGGTGGTTTTGGGCTCTTTTCATATCAGACAGTTGTTTTACGCCTAGGGTCATACATGTCAGGTACACTTGCAGCCTACCCAGTTGTTGAAGGTATCGACTGAGTTACATGGCTAATGGGCACCTAGACCTGCTGATTGGCCTAATGAGCGGGGAGTAGAGGAAGACATTGAACTCTTCATTCCTGCATGATGCACCCTTAGTTATGCAATGTGCCACATGGAAGGACTTTCTGTCCACAGTGGCAGTGTGGTGGTCAGAAGAGAGGTTGCTGTCAAGCTGTGTTCAGAGACCTCCTATAAGGACATTTGTCTCCATTGGACTAACACCAATGTAGTCATTTGTGGACAACACATTGATTCAACAGAGGACTGGGACACATTTCTTGACATTGAGACTAAGGCCAATGTTCTGACAACAGGTGGAGGTGTCAGTGGCAACTTTATGCAGGATGTTAACATAATGTGGGGATGTAAACAGATCCTCCAATTATCAATTGTCTGCAAACATTGTTAACCACAGTTCATTCCTGTTGGGCTGGATATCAAAGACACACACAACACGCAAGACTGGACACAGGACAAGAACCTGTGGTACTCCACACATGACTGTTTGGCATTCTGACACCACTCATGACTGTTTTGCAGTCTGACATGTAGTCCACTACTTTCACACTGTGAGATCCATCTGTCAGCCCATTTGCAGACCACTTAGTGACATAGGGATTAATGTATAGATGAGTGTGTTTGCCTGTGGTTCCTGTGTGTGGAATTGTATCACAGGACTACAAGGGTCACACATCCTGTTTTTGACTCCATATTGTTCTGTAGTAATATCACATGACAAACAGATTATAAGACTGAAGAGTGTCCACAGCTACCACAAAAGGTGGCCCTGTACACTGTACATTTTGTAGTTTGCTGGGTGGACCACACAAAAGTGTAGCAAAACCCACCCCCATGGATGACAATGTTAATGACACAACCACATACAGACACATACACACACACACACACACACACACACACACACACACACACACACACACACACACACACACACACACACACACACACTTGCCAGGACCAAGCTTCAAACCACTACCTAACTAGTTTACTGCACTATAGTATTAGACATTTATCAGATACACCACAACACCTACATAGTTGAGTGCTGTCCAACCGTATCTTTAAAGGTGAGTGACATCTGCAGCAGGGATAAAGGAGGGGAAAGGGATGTGTAGTAAGTGCCAATGGGCTCAAAATCATGTCTCTATAACTGCAGACACTCTCACACAAACACACACTTTTACATTTGCCAGGACTGAGATTAGAACTCCTACCTAACTAGCTTACTGCACTACAGTATTACACATTTATCAGATGCACCACAAAGCTTACATATTTGAGAGCTGTCCAAAGGTATCTTTAAAGGTGAGTGACATCAGCATCAGTGATAACAGAGGACAATGTAAAAAGCAGTGAGTGGGAATGGCCTCAAAATCATTCACCTACAAACACACACACACAAGCAGACACACCTTTCCATTTGACAGGACTGTGATTAGGTTGCTACATAAATCGTTATTGGTACTCTACTGATACCCAGTTATCAGAAGCACAATAGAGCCTATAGGTCTGAGGGCTAACAAAAGGAATTTGTATAGTGACTGACTGCAGTACATGTTCTGATATTAGGTAATGGGATGTGTACTGGGTGGGGATAGAGTAAAACAACAATTCCTTCACACACACAGTTGCCAGGACCAAGATTCAAAACTCTACATATCAACTTATTTGCTTTATTAAGTTATGAATTTACCACATGCACTATTGAGCTTACAGATTTGAGGCTTGTCCGATGGTACATCTAAGGTGACATACATCAGCAGATAGTGTATAGTGGAACTATGGGATGTGTACTGGGTGGGAAAGGCTTCATAATGGTACTGTCTCTATCACTGTCTGTATCTCTCTTCCCCATGTGCATGTGTGTGTATGTTTGAATTATTGTAGTATTTTGGCCTAAGATACATGTGCGTATCACACAAAACAGATGGGGACTTACCACATATCTGCCACCTACAGCTGGCTGTGGGTTTTCTTGACCAATGTTTGTGTGTGTGAAGACCAATCAGTTTACATTTTGGTGTGTGTGCACAGACATTTGTAAATAACAGATATCTATGGTCCACTGTGGTGTCTGACATGGGCTTTATTAAGTGTAGGAGCATGCCCAGTATGACCTTCTATGCTGAGTGTGGGGATCCATTCTAAGTGTAGGGGTATGCCCAGTATGAGCTTCTGTATTGCATGTAGGGATCCATTCCAGGGAGAGTTGTACTCCAGTCCATGGTTTTGTGTGCTACAGCTATACCTAGCAAACTATTTTTTCAGGATATCTGTAGACAGGTTGCCAGTATGGAGACACAATTGGTCCAAACATAGGGGGATACTGTGTGTAGCTACGTTTCCTATTACTGTCTGTGTTGCTTGTGTAACATGTTCTGTTTCAGCATAGACTTTTGGACATATGTACTGTTTTACCGTGTAATGTATTGTGTCATCAACTACTGATAGATATCATTGTTTGCTCACAGTTGTTTACCAGGGAAATACAAGACCAATGCAGCAGAGACCAATATTGTGAGGCGAAGACTAGATATTGTGGCACAATCCTGCCACTGTGGAGGGATGGCTACAGACAATTGAGTGATGGGTCTGTGTAAATGGTCCAGCACCTTGGTGCTAAGCTGGCTGGGGATCCCCTTCTTGTACATTTCTCATCTTAACTGAATGGCCATATCCTGCTGTGGGCATACCTCTCAGCTGTACAGATTTGGTCTAAATGCAGGACTCATATATCTGGTGGTTTTCCCCTTTACATTGTGGTTTACAAGCAGGTTTATGGTTATGCATTCATGAGTTTGCAGTCAAAGGGAAGTATGAGCAGACATTTGAGTTTCAGACTTCACACACTCCATGATATCCATGCATCTATGTCCCCTCCCCCCGTAATTCTATCCTTTTCCCAACAGTATGGTAGCTATATCTCATATGTATTTCTATAGTTTGACCTATATCACAGCAGTATTTATATCTTGGTCTACAATTCTTGCACTAGGACATGGAGAGGCATGCTACTGGCATTTGTTAGCATGGCCTTGCATTTGTTTTTTGCTTAAATGTGTTATGTTTTTAGTTAAGACCCTATGACATTCGGTATGATGGCACTATGGGTGAAGCATATGATGGCACTATGGATGAGCCATGGGCATTTCCAGAGGCCTGTAGGTTACATGAGAGTGATGCAGGCCACTGCATTTTGTCACTCATATGTTACCAGGCTTCAAGCCAGTGGATTTCCCTGGGGTGACATGGGGAAGTGGGTGAGGTGTTCCTGGCAATCCTTCTAGTTCATAGTGATGCAGCAGTCTGGATGTGTGCAGAGTGCTGCCTACAGCTAGGGACACATCTGCATGGGATGGCATATCAGTATGCTGCATCCTGTGTGTATTCCATAAAAGACATGCTGATTCTGACATCATTCCCAACAGCAAGGATATGACTGATGAAATACATGTGGATGTTGTGGGGGTGGTGGACTGAGTGCATGTCTGATATGAAAGCTTATAGCACCTGACTCACAGATATGACTGGGACCTTCTCCTTCTCCTGCCTTGTATGTGGACATCAGCAGTGTGAAATTACTTTATAACTGTGGTTTATGTGGGCTGCCAATGATTGGCAGACATCCAGTTTTCCATATTAGACAGACAACTAATGTGATGCTAACCTGTATATTTAATTCCAAAGGTGTGTGCAGTTCATAGTTACTTTCTAGGCACTGCATAGAGTTCTTCCACCTGTGTACTGTTTCTATGTATGGACCCCTGTTCATAGCCTGTCCAGCTTTCTGACAGTAACACATATTGACATCTGGACAGTGAGTGTGTACAGCTAGTAACATATGTGTAGCTGAGAAGCAGATTGGTTGGCACTGCAGCTGTTGGAACATGGCCCTGTCAAACACAGTACTGTATCTAGGCCACTGAGACACAACATCCAGGCCTACATGCTGTCCACTTCCAGACAATATTAAACACTCACAAAAGATTGATACACTGACCCCTGCATATAGTGGACATACACCAATTATCATGTTGATTGGGACAGCTCAGGCAATCTCTGCTCCACTGAAATTACTCTACAAACATACATATTACTGCCATTTATACATGGGGTTGGGGGGCACACCTTACAAATTTCCACATTTGCACTGATTGCACTGGTATTTCAGTTATAACTGTTTGCGTCCATTTAGTATTGTATTGTGCCCTATCTTGCAGAATGGTGGCATATTAGTAAAGTACTCAAGTTAGACTGTAATGGCCTACATTTCAGTTTTAGACATCTTACTCTTCAGAACTATACTGCAACTGCCAGACCTGTTGTGGTATGTCTGTGTAGGTCTGTAGGGGGGGGGGGCTGTTAACCATTGCCAGCATTTGTGGAGCTTTGCCCGACCTTTATTTCTGGTCATCTACATCTGTCCTGCTGGGTGAGGCTGGGGGGTGGGAATGGGAACACTTGTTGACATCCATGTGTGTGACCTGTGGACACCCACAGTTAGTTGAGCCACCACATGTACTACAGTGGGGGTTGTCACCCTGAGTACTACTGCCTAGTATGTGGACACCAGTGTTGGTTATGGATTTCATACTGCCCATATAGCTGTCAGCTATCTGCTACTATCACATTTGGCTGACCAATTCCTTTGCATGCTTGCATCCATAGCATAGATATAACTATCAGAATATAGCACTCCATTCAGTAATTGATAGTAAGGGTGACATACCTTGTGCCTGGGGTGGTATTGAGGATGGTGTCAGAGGGCTGACTATGTAGGATGCATGCAGTACACTTCCTATACATGGTAAAGCTCAGGTAGTGTCATGTTTGGCATCCCTTTTACTGTGTGTGCGATTCGGAGAGACGTATCAGTCCTTGAGTCCCTCCAGTGTCAGTGTGTGTGCTATGCGTTGCCTCATTGCCAAGGCATAGGCATACTGGGCACACTCTGTTTGTCTCTAGGGACAGGTTCAGGATGTTCCTCCTCCAAGTCCCTTTGTGCCTGTGGTGACCTTGGCAATGGTGGTGGGCTATTTGTCCCCTACCCTCTGTTGCTCCTGCTGCAGCTGTTTCCACAGGATCATACTGTGTAGCATGGCGCATACTGTGACCATTTGTCCAAATGTAGCTGGAAAGTACTGCAAGGATCCACTGGATATATCAAGGCAGTGGAACCATGACTTGTGCATCCCAAACGCACACACTATAATGATCCTGGTTTGCACATATGCCTCATTATGGGATTCTTGTTCGGGGGTGTGTGCATCTCTGATAGGTGTCATCAGCCACAACTTCAGTGCGTAGCCAGCATCCCCCACTAGATGGCCAATTGGGATGTCCCCCATGGCAAACCCCTGATACAGCTGTGAGGAATTCCACATGTGGGAGTCATGATAGCTTCCAGGGCTGCCAGCACACACTTGCATGATAATGCCCTGGGCATCGCACACAACCTGGCAGTTGATGGAAGGCAAGCACTTGCTGATGATGTAGACCCTACCCCGCTCACCGGGTGGCGCTTTGATGTGGATGTTTCTGTGGTCTATGGCACCCAGTACCTGTGGGCATTCAGCTACATGGTGCAGGAGACACATATTGCTGGTGAATTTCTCACAGGTGTTACGGAAGTGGATGTGTTCACGAACATGTGGTAGCATGGCATCCAGGAACTGATGGATTACTCTGGATGCAGATGCCTGTGACACTCCCATGATATCCCAAGTAGGTGTTTGGACAGTACCTTTAGCTAGTATTCTTAAGGCTACACATACCTTAATATCCACTGGGATGGGTTCCCCTCTGTTTGTTTTGGATGTGAGGTGATGCTGGCACAGCTCCACAGTTTGCTGACGTATGTCCCTGTCCACCCTGTAATGCTCTACAATCTCTAGGTCATGTAGCCTCTGATAGGTCACACTGGGTCTGAACACTCTCCTCCTCCTGGGTCTGCAGCAGTTGGCAGCATTATCCTCCTCACCACCGTCAGCCTCCAGCACATGGTGATGTATCCAAGCAATGGCAGTCCCTAGCATTTTGTCAGTTTAAATTACCAGGTTTACTCCAAAGTTGCAGAGTTTGTGGAGAAACACAGACTGAGGGGTGTTTCCATACTTTCTAGTGGTGTGATCCTACTGCTGCCTGTCAGATTCACTGTTTCTGATTCATTCCAGATGCCAGCTTACTTGCTCATAGCTTGGATTTAGCCACTGTGAGTGTTAGATACATTACTTGTGATTTGTGGATGCTTGCCTTTATTCTGCTGTTGCCCTTTTTGTAATTAATTTTTACTTGCATCTCCTCATATTTACAACTCTGCAACTACCTGTCACCTGTATTATATTTGCAGGGCCCATTCTGAGATGCAAGACTCCCATAGTAGTGATTTCTACATCAGTTCACTTTTATTTTGTGCTGTTGCCCTTTAATTTTATTTTACATGTCCTCCCATCTTCATCTCTGCAGCCACCTGCCAGCTGTATTATTCGAGTGCTTTCATTGGCCAGTTGTGGGTTGCAGACTCCCATATTATTGGTTTGTACAACATGTCCCTTGTTCTGATACTTCCTTTGCCTTTTCCTTCTACCCTTCCTCTTCTAGCCTGTTGGTAGTGTAAACAGCAGGATTTGTCCCTCTCCTGCACGTGCACACTCTCTTCAGTTTATGGAATATGAGTACACAGCTGTAGACATACCCACTCTCCTAGATGTGCTTAGCTAAGCTGACACCAGGCAACAGGGCTCCAATGTGCTTCCAGCAAGCACGACACACACCCTTTTCTTGTTCCTTGCTCCTCCTGTCTACACAATGGTGTTAGAGCACCTACATGGTTAGGTGCAGTCTGACACTTAGAAATTTTCCCCTCCAACTTGTGATTCAGTATAACTCCCCTCATTTGCATAGGACTGACTGCTAATTCCTAGTAACTACACTCACACTGAGCCTTCCCCCTTAGCAGCTATTATTCCCTAGTATTGCTTACACATGCATGCCATTGACTACAATGGCAAAATCATGAATTGTGTGATAAAGGCTTATTTCACCTTTTTTTTGGTATTTTCGGACCAAACCCGTTGGTGTGCCACTGCCCTATGTTTAAATGGCTAGAATTAGCCAAAAAAGTTATAATTTTATAATATTTCTTCTATTTTTCATGCCAATGGCCATATATTTGGCCATTGGCATACCTAACCCTTATAATAAATGCTTTTGCATGAGCTGTCATGCCTCCATTTTGTAGTTTGCAGAAATGTATTCAGCTACTAGCTGAATACATTTCTGCAGTCTACACTATTTCTGCACAGATGCCTGCCTGCTTACTGGATCACTAATTCACCTCATTTGCATGTTTTCAGCAGCAGATGGGGTAATTAGCATGCAGGAGCTGTGTCTGTGCAGGAACAGTGTAGGAGTGCTCATGCACATGCAAGGAGCTCTATCCTGGATTGCTTGGCGGCCATATTGAGTGCAGCAGCTCTTGCACTATTCCTGCACACCATGCAGAGCTTGCTGAATCCTGGGGACAATGGGCGTAACATATCGGGGATACAGTAACTATTGCTGTCTGCGCTGCTTGTGTAACATGGTTGGTTGTAGCACAGATTTTCTGACATATGTACTGTTTTATACTGTGATGTATCATGTCATCAACTACTGGCAGTTATCATTCTTTGCTCACAGTTATTTACCAGGGAAATACAAGATGAATGAAGCTGAGACCAATATTCTGAGGTATACAGACTACATATTCTGGCACACTCCTGCCATTGTGGAGGGGTAGCTACAGACAATAGACTGCTGGTTCTGTGTAAAAGGTCCAGTACCTTGTTAGTATGCTGGGTGGGGAGCCCCTTTCTTGTGCATTTCTCAGCTTAATGGAATGGCCATATCCTGCTGGAGCCATACCTCTGAGCTATACAGATACACCCACATTATCCAGTGGCAGAACTTATATATATGGTCACTTTACCTTCACATTGTGGTTTACAAGCAGTTTTGTGGCTATTCACTCATGGGTTTGCAGTCAGGGGGTAGTATGGGCAGACATTAGAGTTTCAGACTTCACATACTTCATGACATTCATGCTTCTACACCACCCCCCTCTGTTATTCTCTCCTCTTCCTAACATTATGAAAGCAATATCTCAGAGGTATCCCTATAGTTGGGCCTTTACCCAGTAGTATTTATGGCCTGGTCCACAGTCCTTGCAATAGGACATGGGGAGGCATGTTACTGGCATTTGTCAACATGGCCTTGCATTTGTTTTCTGTTTACTGTGTTAGGCTGTTAGTTAGGACCCCCTCACATTCCAGACATTGGCACTATGGGTGAGGCATGGGCCTTTGCCAGAGGACTGTAGGCCATTTGAGAGTGCTGCAGGCCATCTGTAGCAGGCCAGTGCATTCTATCAGTCATATGGTCCCAGGTTGCAAGCCAGTGGATTACCCTGGGGTGACAGTGGTGAGTGGTTGAGGTGTTTCTGTCAATCTTTCCTGCTCTTACTGATCCACAAGTCTGGATGTGGGCAGTTTGGTGCTTACAGCTACGGACACACCTGCATGGGATACCTATTCAGCATGCAGCATCATGTACGTATTCCCATACAGAGATGGGTTCATGCTGTACTCATTCCCTATAGCAAGGATAGGACCTGTGATAAACCTGTGGCTGATGGTGGGGTGAGCTGGGTACATGTGTGATATGGAAGCTACTTGCACCTGACTCACAAATATACCTAGGACATTCCCCTTATGCTGGCTTTTGTGTGGACATGGGCAGCCTGTGATCACTTTATAACTGTGCCTTTTGTGGTCTGCCAGTGATTGGCCAGACTGCCATTATTCTATACTAGAGGGACAACTAATATGATGCTAACCTCTGTATAATTCCAAGCTTGTGTGCAGCTGACAGTTATTTTATATGCACTCTGTGTAGGTTACTTCCACCTATGTACTATCTCTATGTATGGGCCCCCATTCATGGCATGTCCAGCTTTCCGACGGAGACAGATTCTGACATCTGGACAGTGAGTACGTGCAACTGCTGACATGGGTGTAGCTGAGAAGCTGTGTGGTTGGCACTGCAGTTGTTGGAACATGGCCCTATCGACCACTGTACTGTACCTAGGCCACTGAGACACAACCATCCAGGCCCACATGTTGACCACTTCCAGGCAATATTAAACAGACAACAAACTTACCACACTGACCCCTTGATATTGTACACATGCAACAATGTAGATTGGGACAGCTCTGGCAATCTGCGCTCCAGTGATATTACTTCTCAAACTTACATGTTACTGCATTTCTACATGAGATTGTGGGGGAGGGGGAGCACACCTGAAGACTTTAAACATTTGCAATGACTGTACTGGTATTTCAGTTACTCTGTTAGCTTCCATTTCATATTGTATTGTGATCTATCATGCAGAAATGTGGCATATCAGTAGAGTACACATGTTAGATCTTAATGGCATACATTTCAGTTTCAGACTTCTTACCCTTCACAACTAAAATGCAACTGCCAGACCTGTTGTAGTATGTCTGTGTAGGTCTGGTAGGGGGCTGTTCACTATTACCATAATTTGGGGGCCTTAGCCCAGCCTTTCTTTATGTTCATCTACACCTGTCCTGCTGGGTGAGGCTGGTGGTGGGTATGTGACCCTCACTGATATCCATATGTGTGACCTATTGACACCCACAGTTATTTGGGCCATCACATGTACTGCTGTAGGAGTTGTCACCTTGTGTAGTACTGCCTAGTATGTTGACACCAGTATTTGTTATGAATTTTCTGCCATCCCATATACCTGTCAGCTGGCTGCTGCTATCCCATTCAGCCACCCAATTCCCTTGCATGCTTGCATCTATATCATACATACAACTATGAGAACATACTACTCTATTCAGTAATTGATAGGAAGGGTGACTTACCTTCAGTGGCAGCTGGTGACTTCAAATTAAAGGGGGGCTGCAGGAGACAGCTGAATGGGTGGGGTCAATGGAAAGGGGTGTGGCCAACTAGAAAGGGGCAGATCTATGCTCAAAATCACAACAACTGGAACGTTAATTAAATATGCTGCCCTAGGTGCCAAACCATCATTACGAGAGTCCAATCAAGACAAAATGAAGTGTAGAAGAAAAAAATATTTCAATGCATTGTCTACATGACAGCTTACTTCATATCTAGATGGAAACAAAAAGATTGTGAGGCATGAAAAAATAAATTACTTTTTAAATACATTACTGGAATACTAGTGAAAATCAAGTATAAAAAAAACAAGCTTCTCCTTGCACTGCAGTTCTAATTATAACTTATATTCAGCTTTATAAAAGTGCCAAGTAACATGCTGAAAGTAGAAATCTCTGTGATACCCCCACTTGTAAAAATGTTTCTTATGCAAAAAAGACCTGCTGCCTGACAACAACTATCTACTTGTTTCATGGGGAAAACATGATCAAAGTAAAAAATGAACAGCAAACAAGAAACATGCTCAAGATAAATTGCTTAAAGGATTACTGCAGATGTTATGGACCACACATGATAGATTGGCATTTTGTTTACTTTACGGGTAAAGCCTACAAAGATGACTGCAAATCTCCAACAAATGTAATGAGCTTCTGAAAATACTGTAATCCTGTCCTTTATTACAAACACTGTCATATGCATTTCAATACCTAAGGCTTGTACATTATCTAGTTATGTAAATATTCTCTGCATGGCAACAACAATAAGGCTTTCAGTGTTGGTAATTATTTAACAGTATGCTTATTAAAGGTTACTTGCATCTTACAATCTCAGACAAGCTTACCCGATGGTCATTAAAGCATTGCTACTTAAACACAAAGCAACAGGGCACTGCGACAGCATGCATTTTCTGAATAATAAGAAGCATAAATCAACAGTATAAAAATAAGACAGAAAACCAGAACATTCTGCAAAATCAAGGACAGATGAAAAGCCACTGTCATACATTTGTCTACCTTGGATGGGGAATACTCTGTACACTTACACTGCATAACTGCTCCTTGCCTTGCTTGGACACATCCAGAGTCACTACATGGGGGAGTGGGGTGCAACAAGTATGTCACAATTTGAAATTTCTCTGGCTGATGGTGATGGCTCTTACACTCATACCTCTCAACATCAGAGCAAGAAATCTGGACAAAGCCATACACAGAAGTAGGACACAGGCCCAAAAATAAGGACAGTTTTTAAATATTGCTCTTATAAACTTAGAAAGATAATAGAATAGTAGTAGGTCTTGCATTAGTATGAATTTTCTGAAGGGTATATAATCTGAAACTCAAATGTTTGCCATTTTTTCTAATTTCAATCTTTAATGATTTGCCACTAATTTGGCAGAAAACCACAATTTTATGAAAAACAGACCAAAAATGTGATGCAAAAATACAAAATTGCCACACAATACAGCTGGGAACCTGTCAAAGAAGGTAGATCTTTTTTTAATATTAGTACTGTTAACTTGAACAGCTGACAAAATAAGAGCATCTACATGCATTTCTGAAATAAAAGTAATCTATAACTCTGATCATTACAATTATTTATAATTGTAAACCCTCCAAGTTTTCTTCCAAAATTGCCATTTTGCAGAGGGATTATTAGGGGGAGAGCAACATTTTGAGCCAAAATTGGGGACAGTTGAGAGGTTTGAATATTCCTAATTCTATAAAGTGATTTATTTGCACGTACCTCTCAACCTCTTAATGCAGGAAATCTGGACATGGCCAAATAAATATATTGGGGGAACATACAAACAGTACTAACATTTGCTCTTGTATAAACTTAAGACAGTTGATGGAATAACAGGTCTTGCTTTAGCATGCATTTTTCTGAAGGTTATAACGTCTGAAACTCAATGTCTGTCCTTATTTAGTGACTTAATTCCTGAATAATTTGCCAGAAAACCACAAATTTTATGAGGAACAAACCAAAAATAAGAAGTAAAAATCTATTCATTCTGCAAAAATCTGGACTGTTGAGAGGTATAATTCAGCCAGGGCTGTCTGAGTTTGCTGCCCTTCCCCCCCTCACAAAATTATGGTCGAATGGAGCATCCCCCCTGCAGCCATTCCAATGTCCCATTCCTTGGTTATTTCATCCCATTTACCATAAACACTGTAATGTGCATACTGCTTTACTTCTGTGATGATTTGGATTTCATTTGAAAAATTAGCATTTTACAGCACAAACCCTAATAGATATCTACGAAACAAAGCAATGCAGTCTCACAATGAAAATAGGCTTAGCATTAAAACTTCTCTGCCCATGAAACTCACATTCATTGAAACAGCATTGAAACCCACATTCAAAGAAAATACATTTTGCCAGTGGCAGATAAAGATTAACTTTGAGCTGTTTTCAAATCATAGACCCCTTGAACATGAAACATACACATGCTCTTTGATACACCTTCCTGACTGTATTGAATTATATTCCTTGTACCATACAGTACAGTTGTTAGAGGACATTTTAAATTTATTGTTTTGAACATTTTTCCAGTAAACAATGAAACACAATGTATGCACCAATAATGACAAAACTGTCCAATTCAGAACATTTCCATCATAAAAGTCTACTCAAACTTACATTTCCATCATAAAAGTCTACTCAAACTTCTACAGTCCATCAGTATCAGTAAATATGCACAATCTCTGAAGTAAAAGTCATCTAAATAATTCCACATTAAAGAAATCTGTAACTAATGAAGAGGTTGCTGCTAGCAAAAATATGTCATTGTTTCATCTCCAAATAAAGTGATTGTTGCCCTTGAGGAATAAATTGCCCATGTTGCATTAAAAAAATGATAAGCTAGTAATATCGCAGTAGGGAATGGATGGCAAACTGATAACAGGTTCATAGTTACTGGGTATCTTTGATAAAAAGGACTGCAACATCCACCCCATTTACAATACAGTACAGTATCAGCAATGCATCTACCTACTGTGGGAGTAGAACCCACAGCCTTCTGCATCAAAAGCAAGTACACTACCTGTTGTGCTATTAACAATGCAAGTTGACTCACCATAAGCAGTACTAAACTTTTGTTTCCCTGCAGCTCTCAGCTCCTTGAAAAATCTACTCGAGACTCCGCTGTATCTCTAACTTTGCAGCACAAGAAAGCTTGAAAAAGCCAAAATTTATTGGGGGGGGGGGGGACAAATGCCCAAAAACCAGGGACACATTTTAAACATTGCTTGTTTAATGTTGGAAAGTTGCTACAATAAAATGCTGTGTTACCACCATGCATTTCACTGCCAAGTCTTGAACGCAGGGTACCCTGTGCAAAACAGTCAGAGCAACATACCACTATGCCAAATCAGCTGTTTTGTGAAAGATGGGAAGACTGAAACTTAAATGACTATCATTTAATGAATTCAGTTCTCACCATAGCTGTCAACCTCTTAGCATAAAACACCTGAATAAAGCCAATAATGGGGGAATACAGCCCCCAAACATATTCAGTGAATTCAGTTCTCACCATACCTCTCAACCTCAAAACACATGGACAAAGCCAGTAATGGGGGAATACAGCCCCCAAACATATTCAGTGAATTCAGTTCTCACCATAGCTCTCAACCTTAGCACAAAAAACCAGGACAAAGCCAATAATGGGGGAATACAGTCGCAAAAATAAGGACACATTTCAAATATCCATGTTATAAACTTAGAAAATTGCTAGAATAAAAGGTTGTGTACTTTCTGAAGAATATGAAGTCTGAAATTCAAATGCCTGTTATTTTTATTTAATATTTGTTAACCAGGAAAGTCTGACTTGGAACAAAAGCCAATTTTCAGCAGAGCAGGGAGAAACACTTCAGCCACGTGTCTTTGTAAGATGGGAAAACATGCAGACTCCACACAGAAAGCACCCCAGCCAAGAATCAAACCAGAGAAACTGTAGCTGTCAGGCAACAATGCTACCAGTGCACCACTGCACTACTGACTTTGCCAGGAATAACAAACATACAGAAACCATAGAGTTTATGAGGAACAGAACAAATATGATGCAAAAATCTGCATGTGTTTTACAAATTGTGGTGGGTAGGGAATTCAGGCACTTACCACCTGCACCCAAGGTACAGGGTTCAAGCCTGAGTATTCTCTACCCACCACCATGTGTTCTCTCTAGTCACCAGTATATAGCAACTAGGGCATTACACACACACACACACACACACACACACACACACACACACACACACACACACACACACACACACAAGCAGCAGATCAAAATCCGCAGCCAGATCAGTCCTGAATCTGTCCTCTGCAGCAGCCCACTAAAGCTATACAGCTCAACGGCCTGTCCTTCGTAGCAGCCCGTGCAAGCTATACCAGTTTCCCCGGGAGATGAGAGTAGGTTGGAGCCTCCAGCCTGCGGGTGATGCAGTCCAGTGTCCTTCCAGTCTTTGCAGTCATCACTGCACAGACTTCTGGGCTGCAGGGCAGAGATCCCTTTCTTCCCTATCCGGACTGCCTAACACAGCAGTTTGGAGTTCTGTGAGTACCAGGAACATCTGATACTCCCCGTTCCTTAGCTGTGCTTAGCTAAGGACAAACACAGGTCACAGTGCTCCAATGAGCTTACAGCAAGCATAACACTCCCCCTTATGAAATCATTCAGCTCTTACACTTGCACTGTTTTATTCCTGCATCTACACAGTTAGGTACAAGCTGATACTTTGAAGAAATATGTGATTCAGTATAACTCCCCTCATTTGCATACCCCAGTATGTAGGTCATTAGTTACTGCACTAAAACAGACCCTTTCCCCTTGACAACCAGTACTCCCTGGTATTGTTTACATTCTGCATGCCACTGACTATAGTGGCAAAATGCAAAATTAACTTAAAATTGAGTTTTCATTTTTTTTTTATTTTTGGCCCAATCCCATTTGTGTGCCACTGCCCTATGCTTAAATGTCCGAGATCGGCCAAAAAAAAAAGTTTAATTTTCATAATAATTAATCACTTTTTAACGCCAATGGCCTTATATTTGGCCATTGGTATGTCTAATGTACATAATACATGCTTTTTCACGTGCTGTCATCCCTCCGTTTTGTCAGTTGCAGAAATGTATTCACTTATGTTCTGAATACATTTCTGCACTGACATTGTTCTAGCACGGAGACCTGGCAGCTTAGTGAATCACTAAATCACCTCATTTGCATGGTTTTCACCAGCAAATGAGGTGATTTGCATATTTGCTGGTTTTCCGTGTTAGAACAGTGTAGGACCACTCATGCATGTGAAAACAACACTAACCTGAATCGCTTGGTGGCCATTTTCCATGCAGGAGCTCCTACACTGTTCCTGCACAGAAAATATGGCTTCCTGAATCCCGGGGATAGTTACATACATGCACCTGTTATTACCTCAGTTCATAGACATGGATCACAGGAATGACAGGAGGCATGCAAGTAAATGGAAATGTTTTTGAAATGCATACCAGAGTGCATAGTATACCACTGTGTAGTGTAGCTGAACTTGAACTGCACAGGAAAAGAATATTCAGCTCAAAGACAACATTATTCTAATTCTTTAGAAATAGTCATGTCCTTGTCACAGGCAATCCATACATTACAACATGGGACTCTAAAAGTGACCAGGCTAACACCTTTACAGATGGTGCCCTTTGAAAGCCCAGACACCATAACTGCAATCCTCAGTGCTGCATAACTACAAGATAATGGCTTGGGGTTACACTAAGTTCAAGGTTCAGGTATGTTGACACATTTCCCTACTCCAAGATACAGTGATCTCAGAGTTATAAGCAGTGGGAGTCTGAGGTCACAGAGGAAAAATGCTTAAAAGATGTAATGGCAAGTAAAAAAATAATTTTATGGTGCTAAACCAGGGTGCTGTTACTGTGATGCTTACTGTGATTGCTCTGGTCTTCTTAAGACACTCAGTCTTGCTGGCTGGGTTTTGCTGAAATCAAAGTCTAGTTATAGTTGCATTCACAGTCTGTTGCATACAGAAACTTGAAGAATATACACTGATGAGACAATATACTTTGCAGCACCAAACTCAGATAACAACTCAGACAAATAACTTTTTATAACAAACCACACGTACTACTGTAGCAGCTTTAGGTACTGTTCTACTTCACTTCTTGAACATGGATGATGTGAGAGATACAATATTACCTCGGAACAAGTGTGTGTTTCTACACAGATATCTGTAACATAACTGAATTAATACAGATCTTATAAACAGTTCTAGTCACGCACACACATATAGATTTCCTCTTGGTATTCTATTTTGGAGAATTACTCATCCTGTGATTTTTGCAGATGCTGACTTGATGATTTATTTTATTTATTTATTTTTTATTTATCATTTTGTTGACCGGGAAAGTCCGACTAGGTTCCACAGAGCCTGTTTTCAGCGGAGGCCCAGGGAGAAATGCTCCAGATGCATGTCTTTGGAATATGGGAGGAAACCGGAGTACCCGGAGGAAACCCACGCGAACACAGGGAGAACATACAAACTCCACACAGAAGGCATCCCAGCCGAGAATCGAACCGGAGAACCTCTTGCTGTGGGGCAACAACGTTAACCGCTGCACCACTGTGCCGCCCATTATTATTATTAATATTATTTTTAAGCTTTCTTGCTTCACATTTTTGCTCTTTGTCAGCTTTTTCTGACAGTATGAATATCCTGTTTTTTTTATCTTTGTATGAGAACATCTGTTCTTGTGCAAATGTTAACTTCAAACTTTCTTACTTAACAATGTCATATGATGCAGATTGTTTTCCTGTTGTCCAGCCTTTAAGGAACCAGATTAGCTTTTTTCTGACAATGTGTAAACATACATCCTGTTTTTACATTTTAGCTCTTACTGACAATGTAACGCATACATAAATGTCCATTAAGCAAGTTCCTTCTTTTTCAAGCCACAGTCATTTAGTATGGATGCTGATCACATATTACTAAACTCTGTTTCTACGTTTAATCAAGCTTTATTTTATATCTTATTTATTTTGCATATTTGTAAAAGAATTACTTTCAACCTTAATATTTTGTTGAGCATATTCTTACAGCAAACTTCAGAATTGATGTTTTTTTTATATTCCTCTCTGAATTCCAGTTAATTTTATGAAGCATTAGGACTCACGCTGACTGGTCTCTTTCACTTCTGGTGGGTAGCAATGTAGGCAAGCTATCTGTGACACTGATTTAACAGAAGAGAAGAATACGTAGAGTAAAGCGATAGCTGCTGCCGCTGGTTAGTGGTCATATTCTTTTAAGCAGTCATAATGATCACATAATACACCTATTAAACCCTTTCCAGTTTAATAAGAGTCTACAGAAAATGCTTTTGTGATTCATTATGAGTTTTTAAACAAATTTCCATAAGCTGATTTTGGATTGCAGATCCCCATGTGCTCCAGAAATCTAGAAGCACATGAAAGCATCTTCACTAGACAAGTCACATGATCTAAAAGTCCACGAGTTAAGTTTTAGAACATCACACCTGTAGATGTTTAAAACAATAGATTTTCCTCTGCATTACTTTAAATAAAATCAGGTTTGTTTGATTCTGCTAAAAGTTTCCTGAAAGACTCAGTTTGAAGTACTCACTTTCTCCTCTGCAGCCCCTGTGCTGGAAAATACAAGACGACATGAACAGCACACATCAGCACAGTAATGACGTTTTCCTGAAGTGTAAGTGTTGTATGAGTTCCTTCCAGGAATGGCCTATAAAGTATGATATCACCAGTCATGAAATCTGGTTTTGTGCTAATTTATTCATCCATTCATTCATTTAACATAGCCTAGAGCCAAGAGTCTAATTTCAGCAGTGAATGTGCTACATAATGAAGATAAAATAATATTATACAATAGCTTAGAACTACTACAACAAAAGAATAATAATAATCGGTTCATTGCCCTGATTTTAATAGTTATTTTCAGATTTCAGACAGCCACATTCCTCATAAAATCCGGACTGTATTAACTAAATTATTCTGATAACTGCAAACAAAACTTTATGTAAAGCCCAAGGAAGCACATTTTATTATTTCATGCATTCATAATGGAAATAAACCCCCCTACTCACTTGGCTTTTAAAATAACTAAAACAATACCGTAACATTTTTTTTACTTTAGATACGCAGTCTATTTATCTCTTCCAGTAATATGCTGCACATAAATCAAAGTCTAAAGCTGCATTTCCTTCCCAAGCCCAGATTCCAACACTGTACAGTAGGGACTCATAGGTTCATAGGTTCATAAGTAAGTACTAGGCTAACTTACCTTGTGGGCCATTTTAAACCTAGCCAGTTTCCCTTTTGGTGCTTAAATTAACCTATCCCATGCCTTATCCACCCCATGGTCAATAATTAAATATTATCCCTAATGAGAATAACTGGGATCAGTCCATATATAATTTAGAGGACCCATACATAGGATAATGCATTTAGGAGATGCCTTGTCCTAGGGTACATTTTCTGTTTCCCATCTATAGATCCAAGTTGCACTTGAATAAGGACCGTAATGAGGTTTATTTTCCATAAATGGAGAGTCTGTTTCAGAACAGTGGTCTCCTCTGTGGGATATACTGTACCTGTCTCTTCAAACCATTCTGTTGACATTGAAAAAGAGGTTTGGATCTGTAGACCAAGTATTTCTGATGTCATCTGATGTGCTGATGTGCAATAAATCCATCAGTATTTGGTGAGAGGAAGCCTTGTATGCTAGATACATGCACTTCTTAGCAGTCTGTAGATACTGAGTACAGTGACAGGACTTTGAGTCTATCCAGGTAGGACATGTGGTTTAGGTCCATATCTAAGGGCGTTCCAGTTATTGTATGTATCTGGTGGACAGATACATGCCAAATGAGGCATTATACAAAATGATTGGCCTAATTAGAGCTTAGTAAAGGGGGACATTGACACCCCTAGATCTAGACACAGTGCCTTAGTTTATAAGCTATGCAGTATAGAAGGACTTTCTTATGACAATGGACACATGTTGATCAAAAGTAAGGTCACTGTCAACCTAATTTCACAAATCTTGAACAAATGGGTCTACTCCTAGGGGAATATTGTCAAAGTCACTGCTATGATGTACAGCTCCACATTGGGCCGAGGCAGGGCTGGGGTACTTCATACCTCCAAGGTCTTCAGGCAAGCTCCAGATTTACCTCCTTGCTTATCTTTCATTTGAATAACCAACTTCCTGTCTTCCTGTTACAGGATTCCTTAGTATACACTCCCAGTAATTGGTAATTAGTGCCTTATTAGCAAGCTAATTAATTCAGATTCCTGACTAGCTTTTCACGTGGGTAATTTTTCACACATCAGTCTCTTTGCTGTGTTTTAAAGGCAGAATATACATCCCTGCATTTAGCATTTTACATATGGTATGAGTCAAATTACTGCATCACCAACTACAAAATTTGTTTTCTGTGTCAGCACATACTCATGAAAAAAACATGCATACAGACACAAACACAATCATGCACACAGGTAGCTCACATGAACTCTCATATACATTGTAAACCACACACACACACGCACACACGCACACACACACACACACACACACACACACACACACACACACACACACACACACAAACTTATGAACATACATTCTGACCTGCACAAACCCACACATACTTCAGATACACAAATAAACCCCCTCCTTGAAACACAGGGTTGGGAGGGTGGCTTAATGGCTAAGGTGTTTGCCTTACAAACACAAGGTGCAGGGTTTGAGTCTCACAAGGGATAATTGGCTAGGCTTAAAATGGCTCGCAAGGGCAGTTAGCTTAGTACTAACCTAAGAACCTATGAACACATCTACTAGTGAAGTTCACAGTTTAGACTCATAAAACGTTAGGACCATTGCTGTCCAATACTCATAGGCTGAGTTACTCACTTTCTCTCAACTAGTAGTCTGTGCTGTGGTGTAGTATGTACACTTGTCCCGAGACTATCTGGGCCAACTAAGCAAGAAAGATGCAGGTGAAACTAAAAATGTGACAGATTAAATGCATTGCTTTGTGAATACCTTGCATGGACGTAAACTGGATTAGCAGATCTGAGCAAATAATTACAAAATTTGTAATACAAAGCATAACATATTTTGGGGTACAACTGAGTGAGACACAGTGAATTGAATTAGTGGTCTGTAAAAGGATAATTGTAGAAAGCATAATACATGACATAATACAGTCTGGGTATTACAGTAACACACTAAAACCTGGGGCATATATTAGGATACATAGAAATGAATCTGAAACAACAGAAGTAGGTTTGTGTTAAGTTAGATAAGAAAAAAAGTTTTCAAGAATGGGAATGTTTAGTGGCAAGGAAAGAATGTTACTAATAGAAAAAAAAGCACTAAACAGATAAAATACATGGCAATTGGAGTTGTGCAATGAGGATGGCAATAGGCCATGGCAAAAGGGGCAGGAAAGCTCAGATGCAGGTGTAGAATGGGGAAAATAGAAATAGCCATGCTTTAATGTGCTTTTCCATGAAAACAGACTTCAAACGCCTAACCTTGGACAAACAGCTTTCCTGTGTGGGTCCTTGTTCTTTCACAGGCCTTTTGTTAGTTCTCTTCATGTATCCTAGAGCACTGGTGCCATTCCATTCACACATAGTAGTGCCAGCTTTTGTAATACTAACTTTCTTACATTCAGGTAAAATGTTTTGTTACTTAGGCAATGTGAATCTTTTTTTTGTCAGTCACAGACTACATCAGCCTCCAAACTTTGTGCTACATTTTAATTTCAGATGAGGACCTTAGCCCTCCCCTCAAGTTTACTTACTAATTTCTGTACCTTTTACAGAGGTTACAGATGCTGTTTAACCACTGCCTTATCCTTTCTTCCCCACATTAGAACTGCACTGTATGTATGTCATTCATTCTTGAATCTGGTTTTAGTTTTTGATACTTTAATTCTTCTTTGGTAAAACTGATGAAATCATTTTCTACCACTTCTGTGGAAAATATGCCATCAGACTTTGTTCACTTGTTCTTATGTAGGTGTTTTTAATATGGTGACCTTCATACAGATTCCTTGAGGTACTTTTATGTTGCTTGTACATCATTCCTCAGTCTCTTTTCATTAAGACTAAAAGGTAAGTTCTAATTTTACTATGACATCTCATGAAGGACCTATATCAGTTTTAACACCACTTCATTTGAACTACTTTTGTCCTGTCAAGACCATTCTCTAGAAATCGATATTGTGTTCCCGTTCGTTGAAATAATGCTTATAAAACCACCTCACCAGGTCTGATATCTTAATCAGCATGTGATTTCTTTCTAAGTTTCATAGCCGTGTTTTACTCTTCAGCCTTTATACTGAAATCTGCAGTTTTTCTGCAAAGATAAATAAATGTTTGCACAAAAAATGAGTCTGGCAGCAGTAATATATATTTATGACATTACATCACAAATATATGAATAATATGGAGAGTTGTGGTTGACGTATATATTCATATTGTGCTACTGCATGGTAGTGATCCAGTGGACATTGAAAAACTACGAGTGAATATATTTCAGTCTGCAGGCACATTCTTTAGCATCACCTGACACTATTTACATTTTAGGGGAACAGTTTTAGTAACCCCAAAATCTAACACTCTTCAGGCTCTTTCTCATAATGTCATTGTTAGCAACATTATGTCTACCATTTACTCCAGGTAATACATTAATTTTTATGCAATAAAACATCCTAAAGAAGAAACCTGTTTCACTTTCACCAATGACATTTAAACAATCTTGTATGAAACGTTACCATTCTTGATTTGGTAAAATGTACCTGGTTAATAAAATGCTTCTATGTTTATTTGTACTAGCTATCACAGTTGATGCACACATATTATTGCACCAGCAACTAGCTTGTTATATGTCTGCAACAATCTCTCTTACCAAGCATGCCCTTTCAGGTAAGCATAGTGTCTGGCTTTTACACCAGCTTCCCTTTGCTGGGGGTACCAAATGTGTTTTCATTAACACATCTGAAAACAATCATTTTCTGCTTCCCACCACTAACAATAAAACCTACAGGCATTCTAACATTTGTCATCTGCACCAGTGTCTTGAAGGCTCCATACTGTGTCCCCACTCAGTTCATTGTTAACATGATGAAAACCTTGACATAAAGCTTTTATAAGGGTCTATATTACATTCTTGAAAGCCAATAATGTCGAATCTGACATTGTCGACACGAGAATAGTGAAACTGCAGAACAACGAACAAGTAAATGGAAATCTCCGTAAGAGAAGATTTCCATTTACTTCAATGTAGTGCGGTCTCGGAATTGGTATATTTAAGTAGCGAGGGTGTGGGGAGTGCAGACTGAGGTCTTTTAGTATGCTGTCATTTTTCTTACAACCTCTTAAATGAAATAAAGATTCTGCACTCTGAATTATATGCCTCATTTTACAGTTTGATTTAACTCATACTCTTGGCTCTTTGTAACTCTCAACAAGCGATACATATCTGTACATATTCCTGTCGGCAATACTTTTGTGACCTATGGCTTTAAACAGCATCTCTTTCAGAAATATAATGCTAACCAAAACATGGACAGTTGCTGTGTACAATAATATCACTTGTATCTACAATGCTAATACACATATTAATAAGAGATGACAACATATAATAGAGTTAAGAACATTTTTATGATCTTTTTTGCTCCCAGTCCCACACAACTATCAAGCCTGTCCACCCTGTCTCATTTGTGCATACTTCCTGGCATTAAGGTACATTGGCATGGGAAGTGAGACTTGGGGCCTGTGTTGAATCAGAAGATGTTGCAGGTTTCATGTTTCAATTGGACTTCCTTTAAAGGTCTTTGTCTCCTTGGTGCTGCCTGTAGCACCTTCCAAAAATGGTGGTGTGTGTAGTGCTCTTAACTTGCCAAGATAGATGCATAGTTTACTTCTGTTTTAGCATGCTTTTTGACACATCATAACTTAATAAATAATGATATCGTTTTATGTTTTATATACAGTAATAGCATATATTTCTAATCTGAAACAATCCTACTTTCTTGAAGCAGGCAGGTAGAACAGTGTTGGGATGGAGTGTCTGCTATAGGAATCTACCAATATGATCCATTCGGGCCCCTACAATTGCTAAGGCTGGCTCCTGTTTACATTGTATTAATAATATAAACATCATGAATCCTGAAAATGGTCCTTGGACTAGTGCACTTTCCTGGTTAACAAAGGGAAATAAATATACTGTACCTTAATGCTGACAAGACAGGTATAAAAACATGACTTGGAAATACTTAACTTGCAAGTACAGGTCATCTGGGTGAGGGTTACAGATAGTTTAAAAGCTGTATGCATTAGGCATCTATACTGAACTTACACTCTGTATTTAATATTTATAACAATTAAGTATTTAAACAATCAGATTAAACAGAATCAATGCAGGAAAATATAACAATTTAAAGGCAAAAGTCAGAGTGATAAAATATGTACATGTGGAAAGTACTTATATTATTTATAGGAGTCTTCGTTCCTTTAAACATTTCAAGTAAACCATGTATTATGCTGACAATTAATACATTCATTATTTACAATAACATTAAATCTGAAGACAGTTTTGTCATCTTCATCACCAAGTGAAACAATCTTTATGGACTTTTCCATGGCAGACCCATTTCAATTTATTGAAGACATAGGCACATTTCCCAACAATTTATTTACATCTATTTGTTGATCAGGAAGGTGGGCTGTTCATCTCAACCTTTTACAACCAAAACCAAGGCTCATTGAGCAGATGCATACAACAATAGAAGGTAGTGTACAATACAAAAGTGAATACACAGACATCAACCATAAATTAAGGCAATGCCCTCCTTGCATAACAGATGCACCAAAGAACATTGCAATTACATTAAAACAATTTACAGTAATATTTCATTATGTGCAATATACACGCACACACACACACACACACACACACACACACACACACACACACACACACACACACATATATATATATATATATATATATATATATATATATATATATTTACAAAGAGTTTTAGTTTAGTGCATGTTTGTAGTCATAGCAATTTTAATGATTAACCATATTATTAACAATTCCTTATAAATAGACCAAACTCACCAGCCTTATATGCAAAGCCATGGCACATGTGATGGTAGAAGTCATTATTGCAGACATTGGCAATCCAACTGATCTACATCCCAAGCAGTTAATTTTTGTGATGGGCATGTCCTGTCTCTTGAACCCGGTAAGCTTATTTGACAATATGAACAGTGGTCAATCAATACATATAGCTTGCCTCCACTTGGCCAACTTTGGACACTATCCCCCTCACTGGTATTACTGTAAAATTAGACAAACTTAACATAAAACCCTACATCATCTATTGGATTGCAACTTGGCTATACAATATATCTAATGTGGTGGAATGTTGCTAGTACCCTCTCTGAATATAAAACTGAAACTAGTGTGGTACTGTGAGGTTCAATGCAGGGTTCTCTTCTCTTCAGCATTTATTTAAAAACATCCAAACCACCAGGTTTGCTGTTGGATGCAAGTCTGACACTATTATGCACTCGTTCACTGATAGTAAACAGCTCCAGTGTTAGCTGAGTTATGCACAAACCTGTACCAAAAACAGTCTCAAGCCTGCTGCAAAGAAGTGCAGTGTAACAGTTTTTGGCAATAATATTTTTCCCTCTGTATATATTCTAAATGGTACTCCTCTTCAGACAAACATGGACTTCCTGCTAGCACATATGGCAGTTATAAACGGTACTCCTCTTCAGACAAGCATGGACTCCCCACTAGTACATATGGCAGTTATAAATGGTACGCCTCTTCACACAGCCATGGACTTCCTGCTAGCACATATGGCACTAGCAAAAATGTCTTTACTCACAAAATTGAATATGGCCACCCCCTTGTTATCCTTTATTTTGTAAAAACACAGAAGAAATACTAACAGCAGAAAATAAAATATTGATGTTTACTCTTCTTGCTGGCATGAGGAGCACTTCTGCATGCTATATACTGAAAGGCACACTGGCTGCCATTTATTTACAGACCCATTTATCTAATGAATGCTCTAATATTTAAAATTGTTACTCAAGGCTACTGCCCTCCCCTGACAAGACTATTCCAAATCAGAGATCAAAGCTACTCCATTAGGAACAGCCAAAAAAACACAGTCAATATGGTCAGCCCTGATTCAAACTGGGTATTGGAGAAAAAGCCCTCTCTAGAATGTGACAAAGTATATGGAATCAACTATGAGAATAAATACAAATATTGAAACAACTCAAATCATAACAAATTGAAACAACTCAAATCTTAAAAAAAAAAAAACTTCACTTAATAATCTGTCAGTCTGTTCTGGAAATGCACTTATTGCTTCATTATTTTGTGCACAGGAATATGCTATAACAGTATTAACTATTTTCTCAGTGTGCCCACTATCTTAACAAAGATAAACTCTCTCTTTCTCTTCTCTCTCTCTCTCTCTCTCTCTATATATATATATATATATATGTGTGTGTTTATATTGCCATGTTTTTTCTCTAGTCACGTATGGTCTCTTGGATGATGCAGTAATTATGTTAATAAACTGAATAATTCCTTTTTAAGGCTCTGTTAAGGTATGTTTACTTTAAAATACACATTTGACAATATTAAAACAAAGACACACATGTAGATATAGATATAGATATTATCACATTTAAAATTGCATGATTAGGTTTACTTTATTAAAGTCTTAACTTAAAAAAAATGTCTCATTCATTTTTTACATTTCATTGGCATCGAAGTTTGTCCCATAGGTTGGCAGTACACTGGAATGTGAATCTTTCACTCTAACAAGTCCTATCTATCAACATGTTCTAACCAATGTTGAGGAGATTTGTGAGTCAGTGGGAGGAATGATGACAAACGCCCACAATTAATTATCTGCAAACTTAGACAATCATTGTGAAGGAGTGTTGGCAGAGCTGCTGTATCTGTCTTTTTTTTTCCTCGTTGCATTCAACAACCAGTTATATATCTACAACCACTATTTACTGCTTTTGTTATTTTTTTTAAAATAAATTAATGAAGTTAAAGATGCAAGACCTTTAGATGACAAAGATGAAATGAGGGTATAAGTCATGAGATTTTTAATGTCTAGATCAATTAGGTCTGAGATAATATGTTCCATAGCTTTACATACAATTATAGTAAGACTAATAGGTCTATAGTTACCAGGGTCCATAGTTGGCAGCTGTTACGTAATGGCATTACAGTGGCTGTTTTGCAGACTTCCTGAATCGAACCACTGAAAAAACTTCGATTAAAGAGATTAAGGAGGGCTAGACAGCCCATATTTGGCATCAATAATCAGGCGGCCTAGTATATTATTAGCGACTATGGAAGAAGTGTTTTGAGCTTTTGAGAGGTCTGAGAGAAATTGTTCCATAGTAATTAAAGGGGTTGGCCGGGATTATAGAATCTGTGGAATAGCTATAACTGTGGGTATAGTAAAATAGTAACTAAATTTGTCAGATGGGCTATTAACTACTTCCTTTAGGTCAGACTGTACAGTATTATTGTGAACTAGATCATGTTAAGGAAACACAGACTACTTTTATTTGCATTAAATTGACTAAAACAATAAGAAACTGTAATAAACTACTCTGATGTAGCATTATAGTTATGTACATATTTTCCTATGCAAATGCATATGGATAAAATCACTAATCAAATTTATGTGCTGCCAGTTATCATAGGATAGCAATATTTATTATATGATAAAACTGATCAATAAGCAGACTGCTTTTCTAGTATGTATGATCAGAACTAAACATGATAACTTTATTTATTTATGTCATCTCTTTGTACAGATTCTACTCACAGGTGCAGCACACTTGTTTTGCTTCTAAAGTATTTTTATGGCCTTGAAAGGTTAGGCAGATGTTAACTCAGAGGCAGTATGAGCTTCATTTTAAAATTGTTAGTTTGTTTTGTTGTCTATAAAACTCTGAGAAAAACAAGCAGGTGATCTGTTGATCTTTGGTCTGTAGGCAATAAGTCTACATCACTGTTTCATATCCTATAAAAACAGCAGTGCGGTCTATAATAATTAATGTTCTTGGTATTGACTTGTGATAGTAGGACAAGCGCAAAGAGATATCAGTCCAGTAGCTCCTCCAGGCATGTTCTGCTTCTCTTCCTGCCAGTTCTTGATGTAAAAAGGTAGAAAAAAATGAAAGACTCTGCAACTAAATTGAAACAGGAAAGATTTAATTGTTTTATTTTCTTCCTTTACCTGTTAAACATATATCAGAGTTGGAGGACTGTATATCTAAATTAGTGTAGTCAAAGGCTGGACTTACTATTGTTTGTTAAATAATATATATTACTATTTTAGGAAAATGTAATGCACTGTTCAGTTAAATTTTATGAACTTTCCATCTTTTTACAATATAAAGTATTGAAAATCCATATACTTGCTCTTTGCATTACTTCCGGAGTTATTCACTTATCACTTTTTTCTTTCGGAAAAGTGGTATAAGTGTTTAACTCTTGTGTTTAGTATTAGGGGGAGAATTAAGCATTAATTAATTGTAACATTACCCTCATGAATATAAAAAGATATTGTTAATACTACTGAAACTAAAATAATCTCAGAGATTCAGAAACACTTAATGGATTGCATAACCTTGTTTGTAGCAGGATTGTTCTGTGGATTATGTCAGAGAGATTTAGAGGATGGAGGTGGTATAATGGCTAAGATATTCACCTTTTGGATGCAAGGTACAGGGTATAAATCTCACCTTTTAAAGGAAGATTGGTTAGGCTTAAAATGACCAACATAGGCAGCTAGCCTAGTACTTATCTATGACAGTAATCAATTAAGCCTACAGATAGTAGTGGTAGTCTCTCTTTCCTTTTACCACCTCCCCACATAACTTTTAGAAACTTCCTTGCTAACATCCCCCATCCCAATAAGTACCCTTGCTACAGAGGGACACGATTGGGTTGGATTGCATGACTAGCCTTATAAAGGCCCTGGTGGCCATTGTTAGCCTAGTATACAACTATGGACCCATGAACCTATGAACCTATGAAGAGAAATGAGAAAGCTGCAGTCCTTATTGTACCCCCGTCTTGCTGGTTAAGGCTAATTGCAAATACAGCAGTTGAGGGATGCAGCTAATGTTAATTAGACATGCAGTTACCTGGAAATTTTGTTTTTACTGAGGTTGTAATAGTGTGTTAGAACAATTCAAAGAATGCTCTGTTTGAGAGAGAGAGAGAGAGAGAGACAAAAAAAACTGTAGAACCATTAAAGTCCAATGGCAGGAGAGGGCCCATTATCCCCATGGGAGGAAGTACTGCTGTGTGTGTGTGTGTGTGTGTGTGTGTGTGTGTGTGTGTGTGTGTGTGTGTGTGTGTGTGTGTGTGTGTGTGTGTGTGTGTGTGTGTGTGCATGCATGCATTGTGTGCACGTGTGTGCCTGAATCTGCAAGTAGGAGCAGAATTACAAGTGTCTGGATCTCACTTTTTATAGTTACCTACTTATTCATTTTGATTCAGTAAAGAAAACTTGTTTTAAGCCCACACATAAAAGACACACGTACTGTGTCATCATCATCATCATCATCATCCCCCTTTTTCCCATTTACATGGGGTCGGGGTATCATATTAACTGTCGCCAACTCTCTCGATTCAGTGCCACTCTCCTGCCTTCTTCAACACTCATGCCTGACTGTTGCAGATCTTCTTTCACACAATCCATCCACCTCTTTGCTGGACATCCTCGCTTCCTCTTACCTTCTTCCTGTCTGTCCCAAATCTCCCTCACCAGATTGTCTTCTGCTTTTCTACACATGTGCCCATACCATCGTAATCTGTTCTCTTTGATCTTTTCTGCAACTGGAGCTACTTTGGCTTCTGCTCTTATGTCCTCATTTCTTCGCCTGTCCCACAGTGTGCATCCTACCACCTTTCTCAGGCACTTCATTTCCATCACCTCTAGCTTCTTCAACTGTTCTGCCTTTACTGCCCAGGTTTCTGTACCATACAGTAGTACTGGTCACATCACTGTCTTGGACACCTTACTTTTCAGCTTCTTTGGCATTCTTCTGTCATGGACTACACCTGATACTCTATGCCAGTTGGCTGCAGCCCCTTTGATTCTAGCTTTGACCTCTTTATTCAGACTACCCTTCTCCTCAACCACCCCTCCCAGATACTTGAAGCTGTTTACCTGTTCCACTATCTTCCCATCTATCTCAATTCTCAGCTTCTTCTGATTTCCCCAATCTGCTGCCATTACCACTGTCTTATCTGTGCTTAGTTTCGTCCCATGTGCCTTCAGATTTACATTCCATTCTCCTATCCTTTGCTGACGTTCTAGCTCAGAGTCTGCCTGTACTGCCACATCGTCTGCATACAGCAGCTTTGTTGCTCTGACCCCTCCAACCTGTTTGCTGATGTAGTCCATTACCAGTATGAACAGCAGTGGGCTCAGAGCTGAACCCTGGTGTACACCCACTCCCACTGGGAACCCCTCAGTGAGGCCAAACACTGTTCGCTCTTGAGTCACTGGGTCCTTGTACATAGCCTGTACTAATTCTACCAATGTTTCTGGGACTTCAAACCACTGCAGTACTGCCCAGATCAGCTTTCTTGGGACCTTGTCATATGCTTTCTCCAAGTCTAGGAAAGCCCAGTTTGACTCTCTCCTCTTCTCTAGTTTCTTCTCAAGTATCTGTCTCAATGCAAACATCAGGTCAATTGTGCTGCATCCTGATCTGAATCTGAACTGTTCATCTCCCATCTTACATTCTACTATCTGTATCCGTTTATCAATCACCCTCTCCAGAACTTTCATGCAATGTGGTAGGAGTTTGATGCCTCTGCACTGTCCACATTTGTGGATGTCCCCTTTGTTCTTGTACACTGGCAGGAGTATGCATATTCTCCAGTCATCTGGAATACGCCTTTCTCTCCACACTGCAATTAGTACCCTCAGGAGCCATTTCTCCCCTAGCTCACCCAGCATCTTTATCATATCTGCTGTGACCTCATCTGAGCCTGCTGCTTTCCCTGACTTCATTTTCCTTAGTGCTGCTCTTACTTCTTCTAAGTTGGGCTCCTCTTCTACTCTCATTGTAGGCTGTTTCTGGGCCAGTACCACTTCTGTGGGGTTTTCTTCATTCAGAAGCTGCTGGAAATACTCCTTCCATCTGCCTTTGATGTCCTGTGGGCTGGTAAGCAGGTTGTTGCTGGAATCCCTTATGAAGGGTGTCTGACTATCTTCTTTATCTTTCTGTCTTTGCCTTGCAACCTGGTATAGTTTCTTTGTGCCCCTTACTGAGTCACTTTCCAGAAGCTGATAGAGTGCCTCTGATGCCCTATTCTTTGCTATTGCAACTTCTTTCTTAGTTTCTTTGTTAGCCAACCAGTAGTCCTTCCTAGCTTGGTCAGTCTTTTCAATCTCCCACTTCTTCCTGTACTCCTTCTTTCTTTTGATTACTTCCTGCACTTCTGCATTCCACCACCAGCTTTCCTTATGTACCTTATTTCCATACCTGGCTCGGCCACATATCTTTCTGTAGTCCTAACACATGCTGTTTTTAGGCGCTGCCACTCTTCTTCAACTCCACCTATTTCCTCCTCTTCTTGGGGTGCTAGAGCCCTGAGTAATTCCTTGAACTGCTGTACTTTCTCTCCAGTCAACTTACAGGTCTTCAGACTGGTCTCTGTTGACCTTAGAGCCTTCTCTGACCTCTGCTTGCAGCTGATAGTGGCAACTACTGGTTTATGCTATGAACCGACTGTTTTACTGGGGATGAGTTTGCAGTCATGGATTCTATCCCAGTGCCTTTTCCTTACTAGGAGGAAGTCTACCTGAGTTGCATGTTAGCTACTCTTGTATGTGATCTTGTGACTGTCTCAGTTTCTGAACCATGTGTTGTCTACTATCAAGCCATTTGTCAGATAGAAGTCTAGAATGGCTTCTCCTTCTTTATTCCTATTGCTCCACCCATGTGGACCCAGTCAGTCCTCATATCCTGTTCTGTCTGTCCCGATATGTGCATTTAAGTCACCCATTATCAACACCAATTAAGGGTGTCCTGCTTTATCTAGTAGGTCCTGCAACTGCTGCCTGAATGCACTCTTTTCCTCACTATCACAGCCCTGCTGTGGGGCATAGGCTGAGATTATGAATACTGCCATAATCATTACACTGTAGTCTGACTGCCATGAGTCTGTCATTAATTCTGATGATATCCCTCACTGACTTCTGAAGCCTCTGTCTCACCACAATTCCTACACCATTTCTAGCCTGTCCACCACCTGAGTAGTAGAGTCTGGATCCCAAGCCAAGTGGCTTTGTTGCACTGCCCTTCCATCTCATCTCTTGGGTACATAGGATGACCAGCCTCCTCCGTATCATCATGTCATCCACTTCTAAGCTGCATCCTGTCAGTGAACCTACATTAAGCGTAGCAATTCTCAGTTCATGTTTGGCAGGTTGGTTGGTTTTATGTCCAGCTTTCACTCAACAGAGCTATCCCAGGTAACCCAGGCTGGGCAGCTAGACACCGGCCAGCCCGTAGCCTATTGACCCAGGGCTGCTGGGCTTTTTTTTTTTATTATTTATTACACGTACTGTGTATGTTTACATTATTTTTTTACCACCACAATTGTTCATGTAGAACTAAACTGGTAATGAATTTAAATGCACAGACACTAAGTTTAATGCACTTATGATGTTGCATTCTATTCACTGAAGGTTTTGCCTTGAACGTCTAAAAAAAAACAGCATGTGAGTCTGTGACTCGAAAGGTGTCAGTTGTCAAAAGTACTTTTAGTTTGTCAAGCAAATACAACCCTGTTGTTGATTCATACTGTTTAATTGAAATGTTTATCATACATACTTAGTGGCTCAAAAATTTGGTAATGATTTTTGCTTTTAATTGGCTTTCTGTTTTGAATTTCAACAGTGAAACAAAGTCAGGCTTGATGACAAATGGATAGTTAAGTTTTTATCTGGCTGTTGTTACAAAATCTGCTTTTATTATATCATTTGATCAAGAGTTAAATGCATTTATTACTATGTGACATGAAAGAACCCATGGTGTTAAGAAATGTTCCAAAATGTGAACTGTAGTCTTATAAAAATAAGACCGGGACATATCCATTTACATTAAACAGTCTTATTAATATGTCACATTACATTGCAACATATTCATTCATTCATTTATTTATTCCTTTATTCATTCTCTGACTACCTGCTTAATCCATTTCATGATCAAGTGCAAGATAACACCTTTCACAACATTCACTGGGCACAAGGTAGAAGAACTAGATCAGAAAAGCTCACTAACCCATCACAGGATGCACACACTCATTCCCACATGACAGGCACACCTATGGGCTATTTGGATGAGTGACAGTTCATTTATGCAGCAGCTTTGTGACAAGGGCAGAAACCAGAACATCTAACAAAACCCCATGTGGACACAAAGAGAATGTCCAGCCTTCATACATGATGCCCAAGCTGAGAAATAAATCAGAGTACCAAACACTGTGAGGCAGCAATGCTGTCCATTAGAGTTATGCATTCTGCATATCATAATGTCATATCAGAAAGTAAACTGCAGTAGAGTCTTAATTGATGACATACACTTGTGACAACAAAAGAGATTTTGGATCTTACAGTGAGATTTCTTTCCCTTGCATTTGCTGCAGCTAAAAACTGGCAGATGTATTTAGTTTATTTATTTATTCCTCACTGCAATCTTTATCAAAACTAGTCAGGGTTATGAGGGAGCTGGACCCTATCCCAGAATTCAAAGAGTGCAAGGCAAAGGACACAGGAGGGACATGCAGACTTCACATAGAAGGTACCCCTGCTGAGAATGAACTGGGAAACGGTATGCCTTGATGCAGCACATCAACTGCTGTACCGCTGTGGTATATAATTGACAAAGCAGCACTGATCACTGGGTTGCAATTGTCAAGACAAACGAATAAATGAAAAAAAACAAACTAGTAACTGATCAAGACACAAGGATGGTCAAGTCTGATGCTATGTATGAATTCTGGAAGTTGATGTACAGTTCCAAAAAAAATGTTTGCTATGATGTACATTTCTTTTACCTTTCTGAAGTGATTCATTTGTGACTACCATTTTAAGAAAATACCATTTACACCACATTCTTTTAGCAAACTGTTTTCTAAGAGATAAATGTTTAAAATGCTGAACAAAAAACATAAAAATGTTTTTTTTTTCTTGCAGGGGCAAGCTTCCTTCACCCCTGTGTGCCCCTTACAAATCATGTTTACCATGGTAGCATCACAGAGGAGAAATGAGGAATATACCACCAGCAGTGGCACAATCCAAAACATTACTGTGAAACTCATGGTTACATTTAATTTTTAGAATAAAGCTCCTTGGTGGCATACCCATCATTATCTCGTAGAATAGCTGTTTTGGATACTAACAGAGTACTCTTAAAAACTGAAGGCTTAAACTGAAAAATATTACCTTGGAGTCTGATTTTCCTTGTTGTAAAAATGTTCAGTATAGATATATATATATATATATATATATATATATATATATATATATATATATATATATATATATATATATATATACCTTCATAATTGAGTTATGCACTTGTGCAAAACCTTGAAAAAAAAATGTCTGAATGTGCAAGGGACCCGGACATGATCCCTTTCCCCATTGTAGTGCAATCTCTGACTTGGTATACTAAAGTAGGTGTTGTGGGGGGCTTTCCCCCACTTGGGTGGTGCATGGGGGCTTGACCCTCTGCATTACGATGTGTGTTTGACATTTTAGTTCATAAGTCAGAGAATCAGCTATTCGATTTGCTGACTTTCGAACGTCTGAGAATGTCGACATTTGAAATTCACTCATTTGGTTTGCCCAAATGCACCATCAATTTTGTCAGTTTCAACAATATGAAGGTAAACCTATATGTGTATATATATATATATATATATATATATATATATATATATATATATATATATATATTTATCGGCACACATTGATCTATTCAGGGACAAGCTGAGAGCACTTAGGTAACTCACTCTTATTTTGAGTAAAACAGTAGACAAATGGAGAGTGATGAATACAAACTTAGAGATATATGTTAAAAATCAGCGTATGCTTATAAACTTAATATTCTATGCCAAATTACCAGATAATGTTAATTTCAAAATATTGATATTATTATTCATTAATTATGCTTGCAAACATGAAACTGAAACAACTTTATCATGTATTCTAGCAATATGCCTTATATTTAAATACAAAATAAATACATATTGAACTAATTTTTGTCTTCATTCTGTTCACCAGTGTTCTTTCCAGGTGTCTGTCAAGGCAACAGTTTGGGTGAAGTCCCTTACTGGATGGTTATTTGGCATTCAGGCCCATTGGTTCTACGCCTTTGGACATCTCAATAAACAAAGCAAAAACAAACAAATTGTATGCATCTTAAATATGTTATGATCACCCATCATTCTCATCATCTGTCTGGCTATACCTGCATGATCATCTTGGCCACGCATCCATCTGTAGATATATTCATGGCAAGGATCTTTCTCCATTTATCTTCAGATCATGATGTGGCCATTCCATCTACTGTGGGTAGAACTGTCACCCTTTCATCCATGGTGGGTGCAATAGTTACCTATTTAAGTTATTTACATAGAGCCTGAGCAGTAAAACCTCTGGAAGTTTCATATGGTCATAGGTTCATAAGTGTGTACTAGGCTAATGGCTCCGGGGCCTTTATTAGCCTAGCCCAAAAAATTACCTTGGCATCGTGCCACCTGACCTTAGTTCCTAGTGCCTCTGTCAACTAAAGCTACTGGAGTGATCCCTGGGGTGAATTTTCTATTTCCCATCCACTCATCAAGATATCTCTTGAAGAGGGCCAGTGAGGTGCTCTGCTTGACATGTAAGGGAAGTCTATTCCATAGCATGTGCAGTCTCTGGGTTATGAACCTGTCCGTCCAGCATGTTCTCTTGATTGTGGTAATGAGGGTGAGGTCCCTGGAAGGTGCAGTGCAGAGGGACTGGGATTTCTTTAGATGTAGCATTTATAACAGAGCTGGCTTTGTAAGTCAAGCAGAGATTGTCTCTAAGTATGTGTTTCTATATGTCCTGAATTAAGCATATTATGACTGGCTATAATTTTGTTTTTGTTACAGTTTTTTGAAACAGTGTTAGTAATGCTATGCAGTGAAACTTGCAATGTTTTGAATTCTCGTAAGTACAGTATGTAGAATATTCTTCATGTTGTTTCATTTTGTGTTCCTTGCAGACTGTATTTGCCTGAGTGTCCATATTTCATGATTTGTTGCATCATTAAAAACATCTGTCAGGAGTAGAGCAGCAGTATTTTGGAATCCTTAAAAGTGAGTTGAACTATTCTGCAAAAAAAAGAAAAAAAAACTTCTTTTTAGCAGTAGTAATTTTGAAGGGCCACTGGCAGCTATTCATCAAATTAGTGAAAGGGTCATCTGGTGATTTTGCCTAACTATTACAGGGAGATGTTGAGAGTTTTATCCTGCATCTGCTGCTCAGATTCCATCTGTGTTATGCTAAGGAAATGGGAGTGTCATCACTGGCATTGTTTTTATTTATATGCTTATGGCATCTCCTTTTAAGAATTGGCTCTACTATGAAATGTCAACTTCTAGAAAGTTGACTTATCAAAAGAATAAAAAAAATGCCCCAAAACAAAGAGGGTAAAACACTCTTTTTTTTCTTTTTTTGCAGGGGGTAAGTCCTCCTTACTTACCCCCCAAAAACTTATATATTACAACTCAATTGTTGCACTAACTGGAAAATCGGAGAAATCTCCCTAAAAAATTAATCATTGTTGGTGTACAATTATTGCTCGTACCGACAATGATTTCCTATGGAGAAAAGCATTGGGTCTATTGCCGTTCATCTTTATGTTTTTCTGCAAGCTACTGATGCTTGGGGAATTTCTCCATGAGATTGTGTAGGGAAGCCTTAAGAATTACTTGCCTGGCACATACTTTATTTATGTAACATTATTCATTCTGTTATGTTTTTTTACTTTATTAAATTTATACACTTTAGTATGCTATTCTGTACCTTGAAGGACTTGCAAACATCTCTTACTGTATATTTTTCAGCATCAACTGAACATGAATGACATGGTTACAATCACCATCTTTAGTTCTGTCCAACAATCACCCCCCCAAAAAAAAAGCATTGGGTCTATTGCCGTTCGTCTTTATGTTTTTCTGCAAGCTACTGATGCTTGGGGAATTTCTCCATGAGATTGTGTAGGGAAGCCTTAAGAATTACTTGCCTGGCACATACTTTATTTATGTAACATTATTCATTCTGTTATGTTTTTTTACTTTATTAAATTTATACACTTTAGTATGCTATTCTGTACCTTGAAGGACTTGCAAACATCTCTTACTGTATATTTTTCAGCATCAACTGAACATGAATGACATGGTTACAATCACCATCTTTAGTTCTGTCCAACAATCACCCCCCCCCCCCAAAAAAAAGCATTGGGTCTATTGCCGTTCGTCTTTATGTTTTTCTGCAAGCTACTGATGCTTGGGGAATTTCTCCATGAGATTGTGTAGGGAAGCCTTAAGAATTACTTGCCTGGCACATACTTTATTTATGTAACATTATTCATTCTGTTATGTTTTTTTACTTTATTAAATTTATACACTTTAGTATGCTATTCTGTACCTTGAAGGACTTGCAAACATCTCTTACTGTATATTTTTCAGCATCAACTGAACATGAATGACATGGTTACAATCACCATTTTTAGTTCTGTCCAACAATCACCCCCCCACCCCACAAAAAAAAAACAAAAAAACTTGCACTCCTGCCAAGATACACATGTAGTGATTAGGTTTAATTTTGGAATGCAACAGCAACCTTAACAATGCTTCTGAGCTTTGGATTGGCTCTGAAATTATATTTATAATATTTATGCATGCACATTTCCTTTTTCCCTAACAGAATATATAAACATAGTTTTTTTCTTAATTATCCACATAGGTAATGAATATCCATGATCTGTTGCTGAGCCCCATGCTCAATTTATTTCCAAGTGTCTTTGGGATTCTATATATATATATATATATATATATATATATATATATATATATATATATATATAGGTGTAATTCATTTGGTCGACTCACGTTTGGTCAAAAATTAATTCAGGCAGCACACTTCACTGTAAGCTCATTTCACTGAAAGCTCATTTGGTCGAATTTCATTTAGTCGAAAATGAAATAAAGCCCCTGCCCCACTGCGGTATGACCCTGGAGTGAGAATATTAAGTAAGGGGCGTGTGGGGGTCACAGCCCCCCACATAAATCTACTGCATTTACTGTTATATGTATGTGTATCCATTTAAAATATGTTAACATATGTATTTTCAGTAAAAACTATTTGCAAAATGTGGGGGGCTACGCCACCCACACCCCGCTGTGCCCCCCACACACACCCTTACTTAATAGTCTCACTCTGGAGTCGCATTGCAGTGGGGAAGGGGCTATATTTCATTTTCGACTAAAAGAAATTCGACCAAATGAGCTTTCAGTGAAATGAGCTTTCAGTGAAGTGTGCTGCCTGAAATCATTTTTGGCCAAATGTGAGTCAACCAAATGATAGGGACCCATATATATATATATATATATATATATATATATATATATATATATATATATATATATATATAAATGTATCTGTCAATGGGTTTGTTTTAAGTTCTGTTTTTCTTTTCTTAAATTCCAACTGATCCTCACTTGACTCTGTAGAGCCACAGGCTGTTCTCCCTGACGTTTGTGCTGGTCTGCCCCCGAATGCCCAGATGGATCTTCTCTGACCCTTTGAAAGATGGGCTCCCTGACTCCTAAGGAAGTTAACCTCAATGGTACTTATTGTTAGGTCTTGGGATTGAAGGGACCAATGTGGAACTGTAATTGCAAAGCTTGGAAGCTGTTATACTCATGGTGACCTGTCAATTAGCTGTGGAGGCACATTGTGTGATGACATCAGGGCAACATCTCTGTCACCTCAGTTAATCCTGAGATGTTCTATAACATTACTCCTGGTCTTCACAAGAGGTCATCCAGACATTGTTTTTTCCCATCTTCCTCCCATCAAGGAGGAGTGCTGTCCATTGGACTTTTCATGCTCAACCCCTGGCCAACCCTATTGGCAGCTTGAGTCTGTTTCCAGATCCGGGGTGCCAGTGGCGCAGATGGATGTCCTGCCTCTGTATCATTGGGATGACTTCTGTAAATTATGTATTTTCATTTCCATTTATGGAAAACCTCACACTGTCTACACATCATTATTTGTAGTAGCTATCTTGGGTCATTCTTTCTGGTATATCAACCTTAAAAACTGAAACAGCCTTTTATGTATTATTTTCCTCTGTGCATTTGACATCTACCTTTTACTATTTTGCTGAAGTGGCCCATTTATGTCACTTTGCATACTCATTTTTTTAATATTATTTTTCTATAATGCATCATTCATTTTGGTAACTCTCAAGACTGCTGCAATAAAATAATTGTATTTTAATAGGCTTAGTTACCAGTTTATTAACTGTACGCCCAGTTAGTTCTTGTTATTACTCCCTGTCATCTTTTTGAATGGCTTCCATTTGATTCTTTTAATTAAACAAAGAGGCGACCATGGCACATCCATGTCAAGCTTATTTTATTATGAGCATTACTGTTTTGTATTGGCAATCCTACTTCAGAATATGGGGGATCATATTTTACACATGCATGACATATGACATATCCCTGCACTCAAGATAATTTTCTTTGATCTAATTAGTCTTAACAAATTATAGTGTACCGATTATCATAACTTAATGAAACCTTCTCATATCATCTCACTATGTTTCTTTCAGCATATCTTTTTAGTAACAAGTACTTTTGCATCTGTTTTATGTGTCTCTGAGGTACATTGATTTGGTGGCTAGACTTTCTGACTTTGATTCTCCTCCCGTTTCTGCTGTTCACTTCAGATTCAGGAATACCTTGTTCAGGCCTTGTATAAATTAAACTATCCCTCACTCTAAATCCATATTCTTCCTATTACTACCTCTCTGGAACCAATAGGAAGTCTTCAGTTTCTCTTTAAGGCCATCTCTTCTGGTGGCTGTACCTGATAAGAACATGGTGTAACACTGCTGAACACAAATTTCATTGCCCCCATGTCTGTCATCTTGCAACCTTACTCAGCCAATAACTTACAATTCCTTCAGAATATTTGTCATGGTGGTACCTATTCTATAGAAACTTTGCCTGTTTTATGGGATCACTTTGTGCAGTTCATTTACCCTCACAAACAGTTTTAATGTTCTATTTTTTAAGTTTCTTCTAACTGTTAAAGTAAAACAAAGATAAGCATTTAAATCAGCTGCTTCATAATGTTCAGCTGTACTCATTCAATCCATTTGAATGTTGGATATTTGAATCTGATGCTGAGTGCCTAAAACCACATATCCTTGTAAAGTCTGTGGATGCTGCACAACTGAACTGTGGGCCACTATCATTCATTTCTACATTCAGGATGACATGGGGTGGAAGGGCTGACTTCATGTGCATCATGGCTACAATGCTGATGTGTTCTGTAGCAGTGTAGCAATAATGAAGAAACAACACATGGATTCTTTTTTTTGATTCCATGTAAAGTCTTGACTCCCAGCTCCCAAGCAAGCCAACTACTTGAGCATAACTGGTTGACTTGTTAACTTGTCATAAAAACGCAAATGCAGTGTATTTTGTGGGGGGAAGGGGATGTCCTGTGTCCCCATATGGATAACTTTGACTTCAATACCCTCTTAGTTATATATACTGAATCCACGGTTGTGTAACTACAGGGAAAAGGAAAACACAGGGAAGGCGTGACAACATGTATGGCAGGCACAGCTTTCTTGCTGTCCCATTAAAATAATAGGAACAACTGGCAGGGAGTGATAAAACTGATAAGCTGTAACCATATAATTCAAAATTCATTGTTATACACTTCACTGATATGTAGGAAAGACATTTTTTTTCTTTTGATGACTGACATCTGAACTGCTAATGCAACACTAAGCAACACTTTCTGTAAACATTTTATCAAAGGCTTTTGGCATATGTCTGCTTAATTTGTTTTTGCCATAGGCTCATAGTTAAGTTATGGGTCAGCTGCCCTTGTAGGCCATCTTAAGCCCATCCAATTTCCCTTTTTGTACTTGGTTAGAGATTGGTCATATCCATACCATGGTTGATAATTATATATTACCCCAATGGGAATAACTGGGATCATACCATAGATAATTTGAGGTGACCCATGGATGGAATAAAGCATTTAGGAGCTGCATCTGTCCATTTGTAGTGCAAGGAGCAGAATTGGGGTACATTTTCTGTTTCCCATTCACAGATCTAAATTGCACTTTGATATGCACAGAGATGAACGTTGTTTTATTTGAATGGGGAGTTTGTTCCACAGCAGCAGTATCCTCTGCAAAATATACATTTTACTTCAAACTATTCTGTTGATTTTGCCGAACAGGTTTAGATCCCTAGACAGAGTGTTTCTTATACCAAATGACCTGCTGATGTGCAGTAAATCCGTCAGTGATGGGTCAGTGGAAACATTGTATGTCAGACACTGGTCATGCCAGGTAAAGTGACAAAGCTTTGAGTTGGTCCATGTAGGACATGTTGTTTAGGCCTTGTATCCTTTTAGTAAGTTACTTCTGTGGGTGTTGCAGTTGTTGCATGTGTCTGGACAGATACATGGTAAAGGGGGCATTATAGTAAATGAGTAGTCCAATGAGGGCTGAGTACAGGGAGAAAATGACACCCCTAGTTCTAGACACAATCCCTTTGTTTATAAGCTGTGCAATATAGAAAGAGTTCCTTACAACAATGAACACATTATGGTCAAAGTTAGGCCACTGTCCACATAAGTTTCCAATTCCCAAACAACCAGGTCAACTATCAGGGGAGTATTGTCAATGTGGTAGCTCCCTGTGGTAGATGACTTCCCAAAGGAGACAGTAATGCATTTTTTGGCATTCAGTTTCAGACCACAATTTTGACAACAGTTATTTATTTGAGACAAACCTTCCTGCAGGATAGCTAAGTCATGTGGGGTTTCAGTGACTACTCCTAGCTTACAGTTATCTGCAAACTTAGTCAGCCAGAGCCCTTTGGTATTGGCTTTTACTTCAGAAATGTAGATGCCAAACAGGAGACATCCCAACACAGAATGCTGGGGGACTCACCTGGTGATTGGTCTCTTTGTGAAGCTACCTTCCCCTGTTTTGATTATCTGTGTCCTGTCTGTGGCCCAGCTGGCAATCCAGTGGGTGACATAGGAATTTATTCCCAGTTTATTTAGCTTTTCTACAATGCCTGAGTGGAAAATTGTGTCAAACGCTTTGGCCAGGTGAAGGTATGCAGCATGTACAATTTTGCCTTCAGCCATTGATTTGGTGACCGTTTTGAAAAAATCCACCAAATTGAATAGGCATAACCTGCTCTTGATGAATCCAAACTGACTCAAGTTCAATGTCTGGAGGTTCTGTATGTCATGATTGATTAATTCCATGATAAGTTTTTCCATGGCTTTGCATAGTAGGCTGGTCAGACTTATGGGTCTGTAATTGCCTGGGTTTGTGAAAGATCTTCCCTAATGTAAAGGAATGACTGTAGCTGTTCTCCAGTCACTTGGTACAAAACCTGCATTGAGGCTGAGCCTGAACCTTATCGTTAGGGTTATGGCTAAATTCTGCTTCATGCCATTTACAATGCATCCTGGAATATTGTCAGGACCCATCAATGCAACATTTTTAGTTTTTGTTAGCACTTTTTAGAGTTGGTCTTGCATGATAGCTGGAGGTGTGCCAGTTTCAGGTATATCGTAAGAGACAGATGAAGTGGAGAGAGAGGTAAAGTTATTGCTAAATTTCTTGACCAGTAAGTTCACTTTATCTTCAGCCTCAATGAAAGTAGCCTTGTTTACAATCAGCTCAACACATACATACATTGTGCTTTTGAGATTATGAACATAATTAAAAAAATACACTGTGACTGGCTTTGTCTTGGGTAGCTATGTTAGCTTCAAACTTGGATTTGGTGGATTTTATTAATCTCCTGAATTGTTCATTTATTTCAGGGTAAGAGCTCTAGCATTCTGGGAATTACTCTCCTCACTTTTGTTCACATTGTTTTCCATTTATTATAAAGCTTGTTGTTATTATGGTTCCACCATGTGGATTTGCTTCTGAGGTTTCCCCTGCACTTGCTCTTATGGGGTACAGCTGCTTCTATGCAGTTGCTTACATGCTGGTAGTGTGGAGTGTACATTTCTGTATATTCAGTGGAGGTATCTGGGTTTAATTGGGATTTGAAGTTTGCCAATGTATCATTTAGGAAAAAGTTTGACTTAAAAAAATGTCTGAATGTGCCTTGGTGGAAGGGATCTTTGGTTTCAGTTGTATTTCACAGGAGACTGCTTTATGGTCAGACCTAACAAGTGATACACAAGGAATGGTGCAAGATACTCTCATATTAGTAAGAACAATATCCAAGATGTTATTCCCCCTAGAGAGTCCTCTGACTAATTGTTTCACAGCATGTGTTATTAACAAAGTCCAGGAATCTCTGTGTTTGTGTAGTACTGGTGGTGCAGGTTTCCAAGTCTATAGTTGGATAGTTTAAGTCACCTAAGAAAATGGTTCTGCGTTTAACACTGAGTGATTCTAGTTCCTGTAGAGAGGTATTGTGCCTTTCTTTTGCCATAGAGTGAATTCTATAGCTAGCTAATATATAGTAAGGGACCTTTCTGATGGTTATTTGGGCATGAAGAAGCTCTAATGGATCATGCTGCTTTACCAGCCTTGATGTGAGTCCCTTCTGGATGTAGACTGATATACCTCAACTTTTTTCTCCTCCTGCTCAGTAGATGGTCTAAATGTGTGGAAGACATTACTGCACTGCACAGTCGGCATACTCTCCTCTGTTTTAAACAATGTCTCAGTCAGTATAAAGATGTCAATGTCTTCCAGGGTGAAAAGGGCTTGTAGGGAATGGGCTTTCCTGTTTAGGCTCTGTGCATTGATCAGTAACATCTTCATATTTCCCTTTGCTTGTCTAATTATGTTGGTTGGCCTATCAGCTTAATATTTCCTTAAAAAAGCCACTATGGAGATGGACAATGTCTTTGCCACTACTTGAAACCCTAGAGGGGACAAATGCAGGCCATCCCTAGTGAAGCAGCATGGTCTGTCGATCATATCGTCCCAAGATGACAAACATTGGACTCCCTCTGAATGACACCAAATACCAAGCCAATTAGTGAAGTCAATTATTTTTTTGCTCATATCATGGTATCATCCTTAGAGAAGGTAGAATGCTGCTCAGTGCTAAGGTCTTGCCTGCCTTGGACAAATAGTCTGAGAGCTCCATTATGTTTAACTCATAATTCAGCAAACTTTGACAAAGACTCTTTTATGAAATATTTAATAGAATATAACTGGACAATACTAAAATGCATGCCCTTAGGCTCTGCTGCCGCACTCTTCAATGAGGTATTTCTAAACATTCTGAATAAACTTGCTCCTGCACCTCAACTAACAAAAGAAACTAAGAAATTAATGCTACAGTGTGACAAAGCCTGGAAAGAGTGGCTCTAAAATAGAACACAAAATACATTTCAGCTTTTCAGGTAAGTAAGGAATGTGGCAAAATATGAAATAAAATATGACAAGCCAACCAACCTATTATAACATCCTCCAAAATAAACATCAAAATAACTCAAACTTCTGGATATCCATAGACAAACATTTGCATCCAGATCAAACTACCAGCCCCATCCCTGCATCCAATAATACTACTGAATCAATTCTAATACAGTTTAACAACTATTTTACACGCACAGTATTGCTCCTTATTAATATCTGTACCACCCTCACAGTACCTGCGAGCTCTACTAAATATCCTCGTCTGTTTGACTTCAGCGCAGTACATACCTGCACCATTAAAAACTCCTGCATAGGCTAAAACCAATCACTCTTGCTGCTAACCAACCTTTCTCGGACTACTTAAAAATGGCTGCAGATGCAATTACATTTCCAGTCTTTAGATTTATAAACAGATCTAGCTACGAAAAATGTGATCCTTTCATCTTGAATAATAATCCTTTATTATACCTTTATAGAAAAGTGGCACATCTATGAAATTTAATAACTATAGACCCATTGCAATCCTCCCCACTATCAAAAAATGCTAGAAAATGCATTTATGCTCTGCTTCTACATTATCTAAATTCAAATAATCTGATCTACACAGCATGGTTTCAGACTGCACCACAGCACAAGCATGACACTTCTTAACTTCACCAACATATAAACCAGCATAGAAACAATGGTTTCCTAGTGTTAACTATGTTTGTAAACTTATCCAAAGCTTTTGACACTGTATCACACCGATATGTTTTCAATGAACTCTCTTCTATAGGTCCCTCTCAATCCTCCCTTGCATGGTTCCTTAATTATATATCTGGAAGGCAACAGACAGTCAAATGGCAACAGGACCTCTCTCTCCCAATTACCATAGGTGTCCCTCATAGCTCTTACTAGGACCCCTTCTCTTTAATATTTCTATAAACAAGCTTTACACTTCTGTAGACCAAGCAAATATGCTACAATATGCAGATGATTCAACTTTAATATGTACAGCCTCCACACTATCCAGATTCCAACAAATCACTCAGAATTTTTTCTCTTCAATTGAAACATGGCTGAAATGTTTAAACTTGCTCCTTAATCCAAATGAAACAAAACCGATGCTCTTCGCTCAAAAACATTTTCTCAATCAAAAACAATCTTACATCTGCAAATAATAGTAAAATTGAAGCAGTACCACATAATAAGTTATTTGCCATTGTAACAGATGACTGTCTTAATTTTGATCAACATATTTTTCTAACAATTAAAAAGCTCCACCAGAAACATAGATTCCTTTACAGGGCAGAAAGTAGTACCTCACAGACTCATCAGGAAGAAAACCTCACCTCATCCTATTTGCTTCCAACCCTCTTAAGTGCCTCCCCTATCCTTACAAACTTAAGGTTTGCACTAAAATCCAAACTAGCCTCCTCTTACAACAAATGAGCTAAATTTGCTACCAACACTGCACCTGAACTCATTCCTGCCAAGTTTTAAAGGAACTAAACTGGCTAGAGCTTCATAACTATCTAACATATTCTCAGCTAGTTATAGCATGCAAACTGATATATTATCCTAAAAAATGCTTTCATTAAAATATGCTGTTGTCTTACAGCCCCAGAAGGAACCTCTGTTTTGGTGATGAATTCCCAACTAAGCACTAATAAAGCAAATAATTCGTCAAGGGGCTCACTATATTCCTGTTACATCTCCAGACTCTGGAACACCATCCCTACATGAGTAAAAATAACTAAAAATCCCAAGCTATAAACTCCATCTCAAACAGTACCATACCCAGTCCTGGTCATTCTCATGTTCATCACAAGGCTGAGACCTCTTGTGAAAGCACAAACTTCTTATAACTTATTGCTGAGTTTTTCCCTCCTGTACTTGTATCATTACACCTTTAACAACTTTCCCTTTTGCACTTGATTCAATATACCCCTTCTTCATCCCCCCTTTACAACTTCACTTCTTATCTTTATATTTTTCTAACTGCTCCCATCTGCCACTCTGCCCCTCTTATGCACCCCCATATACCTAAGTTATAAATAAACCTTCCAGATACACCAATTTGGAGCTGGCAGCCTAGATAGCACTAACCCTATACACTGCTCTCCCACACATATGCTATTACCACTATCCTACTATACAATAATATCTCCCCTCCTACATAATTTTATAACTTTAGCTCTTTTACAGACCTATACAATACTAATTGTTAGATTAGGGACCTCCATTTTTAAGTAGTTATTAGGCATTATGCAGACTCGAAGGTAAAATATGTAGTGTCAGACATTTTAGAAAAGACAGTTTATTAGAAAGGAAAATAAGCATGAAATGTGCAGAAAATACAGAAATACAAAAATACAGAATGTTCTTTTCTCAATGGAAAGATACAGTCTTGCCAACTACAGAATGCTCCTTTATGGAATGTTAAACAAAGCACATGTAAGACCAAGCTTGGAAACCAAGGTTACCAAGGCTAAAGAGGCATGTAAAGCATTACAGGGTTTTGGTATTATTAAGATATGCTTCAGATACAGTTTAGAAAGTCAGTTTGTTCAGCCTGAAATTATAGAGAAGATTAAACTACAATACAGGCACTTGAGCCTGAGTACAGAAGACAGGTCAAATAAAGACTGTTTCAGTTTACATTATTCAGGACAATCAGAATACATGTGCAGAAATTTTGGCTATATTTAGCAGCACTGTTATTTCTAACCAGCATCCAGCATTTTGTTTATTAGCACTGTTAATAAAGACAATATTCGGGTACTGTGAACATCTAATAAAGCCTTATTAGCCAAACAACAGTGCTTGCAGAATTTATTCTGAAAAGTACAAAAACTTGGCCCATAAAGGAAGGAGTGCCACCTGTTGAGCACAAGTTTGGGTAATTAGCAGCTAAAGACTTTCATTCCAGTCTCATTTCAGTTGTTTCCAGTTAATTCCAGTATACTATAGTCTCATCAATTCTTTCACTAATATCTTCCTGATACAGAATTTTATAATTTACTTCATTATAGCCCTTGAACTCTTTAGAAACTTTCTGTACTAAAATGTAAAAATCATTAACTTCGTTACAAAAATGTTTTCCTTTCAACAGTGTAAATGGATTTACTTCCTGCAAAATTTTAGAGCTACTAGAACTGTATAGCTGTATGCATGCTGACATAAATAAATACATTATTGTCTACAACTGTGTTGTAATTATGGTTGTTTTTTTTCTGAAAAATGTAACTGTTGTTTTTTTTTTTTTTTGAGAACTGTGTGAAAATTCACTTGTTGACATAAATGTACTGTGATGGAGCTCTTCTCCCAGGGTATCTTCTGAAAATGGATTCGCACAGCCGGGTTTTCCCAGTCAACAAAGACTAATATATATATATATATATATATATATATATATATATATATATATATATATATATATATATATATATATATATATATGGTTCTACCTTACATGGTCGACAGTGCAGAACACCGACAACGCAATCATCGACACCACATAATCGACAGTGCATAAACACGACACCTCACATGCCCGACAACGAAATAACCGATGGTTCACAAACATGGAACCTCATACGCTGCACACACCACAATAACAACAATCAACAAACAAAAAACATCCCCTGTCCAAAAACCACACACACAACACAAGCACACCAAAATCCTTACAAACCCACATTAAACCTCACATACACAACTATCTACAACCCTAACCCAAACCCTAACCCTAAGGTCCGTCACTATCGCACACTCAGCTAACCCGCGCCCTAACCCTAACTCACTTAACCCGCCCCTAACCCAAAGACTTTCACTACTGCACACTTACCTAACCTGCACCCTAACCCTAACTCACTTAACCCACCCCTATCCCCACAGACCGTCAATATCCACACTTACCTTACTCGCACCCTAACGTCCGTCACTACCGCATACTTACACAGCCTTTTCTCATGTCGGTATCCTCGGCGTCGGTGTTTTCATCCGTCGGTCTTCTGCATTTTCGATCTTCTGGCGATCACGATTGCGTTGTCGATGTTCTGCACTGTCGACTATGTAAGGTAGAACCATATATATATATATATATATATATATATATATATATATATATATATATATGGGTCTATATGACTTGGTCGACAGTGCATATGATCGACTGTTTATTTGGTCGACAGTTCATTTGATCGACAAGCATTTGCTCCCTTCCCCAATGTTGTGTGACCCTGGAGTTGATATATATAGTTAGGGGGGGTGTGGGGGGACACAGCCCCCCACATTGGGGGGTGTGGGTGGCAAAGCCCCCCACCTAAAATGCTTGTCAATCAAATGAACTGTCGACCAAATAAACAGTCGATTATATGAACTGTCGACCAAGTCATATAGACCCATATATATATATATATATATATATATATATCCACAACCTCTTTTCCCCATTTTTGCTTTTTGCACATGTGGTCGGGGCATCACTTCAACAGTAGGACAATCATTTAGAGCAAAGGCTTACACCACCAGGTGGCTTGCCCTGCCACAGTAGTTATTCCAAGCCACACACTCACACATATGGCCAATTTAGAGTGTCCAGTCCACCTACTCCATATGTTTGGAATGTGGGAGGAAACTACAGCAACTGGAGAAAATCCACACGAACACAGGGAGCACATGCAGACTCGTCAAAGACGGCACTCCAGCTGAGAATTGAACTGGGGAGCATCTTACTATGAGGCAATCACTCAATCCACTGTGCAACCTAGTAGTAACTACAAATATAAATATATATATATATATATATATATATATATATATATATATATATACACACACATAGTGTAAACCTTGACTCTAGATGATTGTCAGTGTTGAGGTGACACATCAACCCCATGTGCAAATATTGGAAAAAGGGGTGTAGATGGATGGATGGATGATGGCTGGTTTGATAAATATATATATATATATATATATATATATATATATATATATATATATATATATATATATATATATCTGTATAGGTTCATAGGTAGGTACTAGGCTATCTGCCCAAAGGCATTTATAAGCCTAGCGAGAATTTGGCTTTCGCAGCCCCCATAGATTAGTTCCCTGTGCCTTTGTCCAGCAGAGCCACTGACATGATCCCCGGGGTAATCTTTCTGTTTCCCATCCGCTCGTTGAAGTTTCTCTTGAAGAGTGTTAGTGAGGAGCTCTGCCTAATGTAGATTGGAATCTTGTTTCAAAGCATGGGAAGTCTTTGGGACAGGAATCTATCCCTCCAGCACATCCTATTTATTGTTGTGGTGAGGTTTAGATCCCTAGAGCATGTGGCTTGAGGGGATAAGGTTTTATTTAGGTGGAGCATGTCCATCAATTCTGGGTTGGACATGGCCTTGTATATCAGGCAGAGGTCACCTCTGAGTAGGCAGTATGCAACCGAGTACAGCTGGAGTTTCTTCATTCGAGCTGCATAGGGCATCTGTTTGAGGCCAGTGATCCTCTTGGTGAGGTATTTGGTCTTTCCAGTTGTTGCAGGTGCCTTGTAAGGTACATCCCAAATGGGGCATTGTACTCTATGATGGGTCTAATGAGTGATGAGTAGAGGGGCACAATGACCTCTTTTGATCTGGATGCAAACCCTTTTGTGATTAGGTGGGCCACATAGAAGGATTTTCTAACCACTTTGGCAATGTGATTATCAAAGGAGAGATTACTATCTACTTGGGTCCCCAAATCCCTTATTACGTTTTCCGTATTTAGGGGACTACCACCTATGTGGTAGCTTGTGGGTACTTTGTTTTTTCCAAAGGGGATGACTATGCTCTTTTTGGCATTTAGCTTGAGGCCATGATTTTGACACCAGGTCTCAGTGAGACCCTTTTGGAGGATGTCTGTGTCAGCTGGAGAGTCAGTTATAGCCCCTAGTTTGCAGTCATCTGCGAACTTGGTCAGCCATAGTCCTCCTGTGCTTGCCTGTCCATCTGAAAAGTATATGCCAAACAGGAGGGGTCCTAGGACTGAGCCCTGGGGAATGCCACTTGTAACTGGTTTAGAGTCGGACCTAGCTCCCACAACTCTCACCTTGTGGGTTCTGTCTGTGAGCCAGTTGGCAGCCCATCTTGTGACGTAGGGGTTTATGTTCAGGCTGGTGAGCTTGTCTATAATACCAGAATGGGGGAATGGTGTCGAAGGCCTTTGTGAGGTCTAGGTAGGCTGCATGTACCACCTTTCCCTTGTCTATAGCCTTGGTAACTGTCTCAAAGAAGTCCACCAGGTTTAGGAGGCATGATCTGCCCTTAACAAAGCTGAACTGGGTAGGGTCCAGTGGAGGTTCCCAATGTCTCTGTTAATCAGTTCCATAATGATGCGCTCCATAGCCTTGCAGACCAAGCTAGTCAGGCTTATAGGGTGATAGTTCCTGGGGTCTGTTGTGGTTCCACCTTTGTGGAGCAGAATAACCGTTGCTATGCACCGTGCTATGGGTACGTAGCCTGTAGACAGGCTGAGTTTGAACAGTGTGTTTAGGTGAGGTGTTAGCTCATCTTTGAGCTCATGTAGGACGCAGCCTGGGACACCATCCGGCCCCATTGATGCTGTGTTTTTGGCTTTGGAGAGGGCTGTTTTAACCCGAGTGTCTGTGATTTCAGGGGCTCTACATTCTTCTGGTATGGTTATGGGCCCTTTTGGGGGTGAGAGGGGGGTGAAGTTTGCACTGAACCTGTCTACCAGGATGTTGGCGATATTGGTCAGTTCAGTGTATTTTGTGCCATTCTGCATTAACTCTGAGCTGATATGAGCATTGCCACTTAGATTCTTGATGTAGCTAAAGAATGCCTTGTGGTTATCTTTGGAGTACTTGGCAATTTTTCTTTCGAAGCTCGCATTGGATGATTTTATGAGAGATCATAGTTTCTTGCTGGTACTGATCAGGGATGTCTTCCCTTCTTGGGATTTTACTCTTTTCTGTACTAGTTTCCTCCTTCTATTGTATAGCTTGTTTATGGCAGGGTTCCACCAAACTGATTTCCTTTTCTTGGAGGAGTGAGTCTTGGTTTTGCTTGGGATAGCATGATACATGCATTCATGTAGGTGCCTGTAGAATGCATTAGTAAAGGATTTTGCAGCTTGGACAGCATTATCCTTTAGCATGGGGGCTATGAAACTTTCCACCTTGGTCTTAAGTAACGTGAAGTTTTGATTTTTAAAAGTTTTTCATGGTGGTTTCCTTGTCCGGGCATGGGGGTGGAATGTGGATATCCAAAGTGATTTGTTTATGGTCAGATCTAACCAGCAAGGGGTTGACCTCCAGTGTGGAACACCGGTTGCCCATGCTGGTGATGACCAGGTCCAATATGTTGTCACCTCTGGTGAGAGTATTGACCAGTTGATCCAGGGCTTTTGAGTTTATAAATTCTAGGAAATGTTGGGCAAGGGAGCTAGTACTTGAGTAGTTCTTCCAGTTATTATTTGGGTAATTGAAATCACCCAATATTAGGGTGTTTGGTAGGACCTTTATGTTCCTCAGTGTTTCCAAAAATGTGGAATGGGGGTCCTGGGACATGGTGGGTGATCTGTAGCAAGCTACCATTTGACTTGCAGTTTTGCTCGTTGTTAGTTGCACGTGGATGATCTCTGAAGTATCGTGCTGTGCCACTAACCTGGAGGCGTGGGTATCCCTGATGAATATAGATACACCCCCACCTTTTGTATTTCGGTCCAGGTTCTGTGTCCAAAATGTATGGTATGAGTTGTAGTCTGGTAGTGCTGGGGTGCTCTCTGGAGCCTTAAACCAGGTTTCTATTACTGCACATACATCAATTTTCTCCATACTGAGGAGTGCCTTGAGTGCATGCATTTTGAGGTTTAGACTTCTGGCATTGAATAGCATTACCCTCAGTTTTTTGTTAGTTGTGCTATTTATGGTGGTGGGTTTGTCTTTTGAGCCTTGCCTAAAAAAGGCACCATGGGGTTGGCAAGAGCCTTAGCCAGTATTCGAAAGCCTAAGGGTAACAGGTGCAAGCCGTCTCTAGCAAAGCAGCATTGCTTGGCGAGCATGTCACCCCAGGCGAACAGACACTGGATCCCCTTTGAATGACACCAGAAACTTAGCCAATTGTTGAAATTGATAATTTTTGTCTTTATACCGTGGTATCATTCTTGGTGAGGGCAGGATGCTACTCAGGGTCAGGGTCATACCGGCCTGGGCTACGTGATCAGAGAGCTCTTCCATGTCTCTTTTCATGTAGTCCAGGGAGGTAAAGCTCAGGTCATTCACACGAACATGGACAATGACAGAGTTGTATTTGTACTTGTTCTGGAGTGAGCTGAGTGCTTGTGTTATGTGGCGGATCCTGGCACCCGACAGGCAGCTAACAATAACCTTCTCCTTATTCAGCCCAGTGAATGGGACGTCAGTGTGCCTGACTATAGAGTCACCTATTACTAGTATGTTGGGTATATTTTGCCTAAAGGGTTGTGATTGCGTGGCACACTGGTTTTGTGATGTATGTGTTTCATGGTTTGTGTTGGGGGGGTGGAAGGTGCTTGGATGTCTGCTTTGGAGGTCTCTGTTGCTTTTGCAGATTTTTATTTAGAGCCTATGAGTATGTTTTTTTGTATTTATGTGTGTTTTTTGCCGATGCTGGTTTAGTGGGTCTATGTGAGACTGGTGGTGTGATGCAAGTATTTCCCTTCTCCTCTTGACTGTCTGATCCAGTCTTGGGTTGAGAGAGCTTAGCCTCCAGTTTGGCTGTATAATTGCATCTCTCCCATGTATTAGTGCTTGGTGGTAGGAGGAGAGGGTTGTCTGTGTACATGAGGCAGTTGTCACATTGTCTCAAAATGCCCAGATTCACCAGTTGGACTGGAGAGTACACCTGAAACTGCCCTTTGGACATGCCTGGATAGGTACAGTGGACTGTTTTACTGAATGGCTGGTAAGGTCGAGTAGA